>NW_020171510.1:1200000-1500000 GCF_001040885.1 Strongyloides ratti | reverse complement strand
ACCACCACTTCAACCATGTGAACCAGTTACACCACCACCATGTAAACCTTGTCCTCAAGGACCACCAGGACCTCCAGGCCAACCAGGTCCACCAGGTGAACCTGGAACATCAGGTCAACCAGGAAATCCAGGTACAGATGCACCACCAGGAGAACCAGGTCCAAAAGGACCACCTGGACCTCCTGGTGAACCGGGAACACCAGGAATTCCAGGAGAACCAGGAACTCCAGCACCAAATGAACCACTTATTCCAGGAGAACCAGGTCCACCAGGTGAATTAGGATCTCAAGGACCTCAAGGTCCTCCAGGACCACCAGGAGCACCAGGATCAGCAGGACAACCTGGGCCAAAGGGACCACCAGGTCCAGATGGTTTACCAGGACAAGATGGTCAACCTGGTAATCCAGGACAACCTGGACCACCAGGTCCTCCAGGTGAAAGAGGAATTTGTCCAAAATATTGTGCTATTGATGGAGGTGTATTCTTTGAAGATGGCACACGACGTCGCTAAAAAATTAATCGTCTTAATGGTTACCAATAATATTCATTATTTGAAAACGATATTATAATATATTAAATATTAAATATTTTTTTTCGTCCTCTTTTTTAAATTTATTATTTATATATATATATTTTTTTTTTTTAAAATGTTTCAAATATATGATGATTAAAATAAATTACCTTTATTAACCTACATTACAATCCAATTAATTCATATTTAAATATTTATTTATATATATAATTAAAATTTATAGATATATTAAATTGGACATATATAACTTTATTTATATGTAATATTAATGATATTTATTAGTAATATATATATAAAATTCAATCAAAATTAAGGTTAACATATGGGGGCAAAACTTTTATTTATAATATAGAAAAAAAAAAAAACATTATAAAAAAAGATAGAAAATTATATAATATATTTTATTTAAAAAAAATAAATGTTGACAGCAAAATAACACTATATTGGGATGTTGATAATGTTTTTTTTTCTGCATTTAAGAAAAATTAAAATAAAATGTATGGAAAAAAAAAAGAATAAAATGGAAACTAGAGATTATAAAACTAGCTCTAGAAATTTTTTTATAAATTTTTTTTCTACTTTGTACTGTAAAGCTAGATAATGATATTTTTTCTTTATAAAACATAAAAATATAAAACTAAAACTTAATATTAAAAAAGTTTTATCTCAACTTAAAAAATAGTTTTATAATAGGTTTTTGATAGATAGAAAAGAAGAAAAAAAAAAAATTTTTTTTTTCATTGTTATATGGAAATGTTGCGAAATATAGGACAATTTAGTACATAAATGTGATAGAAATTAAGATATATCAAAGCTTTACATATAATGATTAAAAGTAATAGAAAGTAATTGAAAGGTTAGTTATGAAACATGCAATTGAAACAATGATTATAGAAGGTAGTATAACACCAACTCCTTTAGTAGTTGTTGAAATTTGTTGTGTTGTAGCTGATGGAACAACTACTTTGGTAGTTAATGATCCAGAGCCACCTGCATTTGTACTACTGTTTTGATTATTATTATTTCCTCCATTATTTGGCATATTTGTAGTAGAAATAACACTAGTACGGGTAGTTGTTGATGTCTAAAATATATATATATATATTTATAATTAAAAAAATTTAGTTAACATACAGTCTGTGATGTTCCATAAGTAATAATCATTGACATAATAAAAAGTGAGAAAGTTACAGCCGAAATTTTATAGTTCATTTTTATGTATGCCTAAGTAAAATATGTCTGAATATACTAAAAGAAAACAATTTTATTAATTAAAATTATATTTTTTTTTATCTTTATACACATACAATTTCCACTATAAATAAAATGTTTTGAAAAAAAAAATTGTCTATGAAATACTGTTAAAAATGATATATAATACAATGAAAAATCAAAATTGGTATAGAATATTTCTGGAAAAAAAAACAATTTGATTAATAATACGATCAAAATAATACTATGTATATATTTAAAAATAAAAAATGATATATTGTTTAATAGAAGAAAGATTTATATATAAAATTTTTTTAAATAATAAACTTTATAAGCTATAACTTATCTACTATTTATCTCTATTTAATGAAAGTAATAATTATTAATATAATGAAAAATATCCATTAACTAAATTAAAACAAAATATGTTGCAAAAAAATACAAAAAAAATATATTTTAAGTATAAAAAAAAAAAAAACTTTTATTATTATTTATTATCTAATAAAATAAAACTATTAAAATGTTATGTTTTATTAAATATGATATTACTTTTTTTAATTATAACCAAATACATGGTATGCACTTTAATCTTTAAACTACAGGTAATATTTTGTCTAAAGCATATCAACTTATAGATATAACTCCAAGGCAACATATCTTTTAATATATAAAATATATTTTTTTATCGAATAATAATTTTACATTAACATTATGACATATTATTTGAATCTCAAAAGTTTTCTCTTATCATATACCTTCTTGTATAATAATAATTTTCACTCAAAAATGTGTGTATTTTTATCATATTTATGAAAGGTGATTATACATGCCTGTAATTTTTTTTTCATTTAATATAAAAATTTTAAAGTTACCAAGGCAACTTAAATTATATATATGTTGTAAAGTGTTTAGATATATTAATAAAGACTATAACCAACTTTTTTTTTTTACATATATGTTTATTTAATTTATATATTTATCAAGAAATTATTATTCAATGTGTTTGTTATTAATAAGGTACTTAATTTTATTTAAAAAGGTGAGAACTATTATCAGATGGTAAAAAATATATATTATAATTAATATCATAAAAAAAATTTTTTTTCAATAAGAAATTTTAATTAAACCAAATGAATTTATGAAAATTAATATAATATAATAAAATATTACATTTATCTTATTATAAAGTCTTATGACATTTAAATATTTTTAATATAATGATCTTTTTTAATTAAATGTTTAAAAAATAATAATAATGAATTTACTTATGAATTAAATAAATATATTAATGATGATAAAAAAAAAAATTTATTAAAGTTTAATATTCTTTTGTAAAGTACATACTTTTCATTGAAATATTCAAAATTTTTTCAAAATAAGAATTAATATTATATTTAATACTTTTAAATTTATCTCCCCATATTTATATTATTTTTTTCTCTTGATAATCAAAAAAAAATATTATACACAATTTTACGTCAAATGATTTAGTTAATCATTATTTTTCCATGCCTTTCTCCAATAAATAATATAATTATTATAGGGTAAAAACAATGGGATAATATATTACCAGAATAAATATTCAAAAGTAATGTTTGTTTCTTGGAGAGAGGACAAGATTACAGTAAAAACGGAATCTTGTTCGAATTAGAGAGATTTTTTCTAGATATACAAAAAAAAAATATATATGTGTATATATAATTATCATTAAAGAAAAATACATAACATCCTTATTGATAAATTAAATAAAAATTTAGAATAATAGTAAGAGAGATAAAAAGAAAAAAAATTAATAATGTTTCTCCAGATATAAGTTTTATCAAAAATACTTATTTTTTTTTCATTTTATCAACACTATATCTTATTACTGCTGTAGGGAGAACATAATGTTATGACATAGAGAAGAACAATAACTAGTTCAAACGACCCGGTTTTTTACGCCAAAAACAACAAAAATGGTTAGCTGTATAAAATGGTATATAAGGGTATCAAATATCTATCAAATCATCAAACACACTTTCATTCCTGGTGTTTTTTATATTTATTGTCATGGAATCTGAAAGTCGTATTAAAGCATACAGATTTGTTGCTTATACTGCTGTAACATTCTCATTTTTGGCAGTATTATTAGTATGTGTTACTCTTCCTATGGTTTACAATTTTGTAAGTCATGTCAAGAAACAAATGAATACAGAAATGACTTTCTGTAAGGTTAGTTTATATAATTAAATTTTAATATATATGTATATATATATTTCTTATTTAGGGATCAGCAAGAGACATTTGGTCTGAAGTTAATCAACTAAGAACATTTGCAATTGATCCTAAAAACAGAACTGCACGTAATGCTGAATATGATGGTGGAGATGGTGGTAGTCGTTATGATGCTGGAAAAGGTTCTCAATCATCAGCTCCTGCTCAAACAGTTATCTCATCTGCTTCATCATCAATAGATAATTCAGCTTGTGATGGTTGTTGTCTTCCAGGGCCTCCTGGACCAACAGGAGCACCAGGAAAAGCTGGAAAACCAGGTAAACCAGGAGCACCAGGATTACCAGGAAATTCTGGATTACCACCTGTTCAACCTTGTGAACCAGCAACACCACCACCATGCCATCCATGCCCACCAGGACCACCAGGACCACCAGGTCCACCAGGATTTCCAGGTGAGCCTGGAACACCAGGATTACCAGGAAAACCAGGTGAAGATGGAACACCAGGAGAAAATGGTCCAAGAGGACCTCCAGGACCAGTAGGAGAAGCAGGTCAACCAGGACCAAGCGGACCACCAGGAAATCCAGCTGCAAATGAACCACCAGTTATTGGTGAACAAGGACCACCAGGAGAACCAGGAAATCCAGGACCTCCAGGACCAACAGGACCACTAGGAAGTGATGGCTCAGATGGTCCACCAGGACCTAAAGGACCAACAGGACCAGAAGGAGATATCGGAGCACCAGGACCACAAGGACCTCCAGGAGAAGCAGGAGAAGTAGGAGTACCAGGAGAAAAAGGTATCTGTCCAAAATATTGTGCAATCGATGGAGGAATCTTTTTCGAAGATGGAACCAGACGTTAAGTACTATCTTTAAAAAAGAAGTACATATTGGAATAATCTATTGGTTAACTTTATTTACTTTCAATTTTCAATTGTATGCAAACTTTAATTTAAAACGTTAATTATTATATTATGAACTCGTTTGTTCGCAAATAGAGACTGAAACTCTAATTTTACATCTTTCTCTGTATCACATTCCATATCTTCTCATGGAATTTTTCTTATTAAAAAAAAAATATAATATTCGGTAGGGAAAAGGGTTATGTTTTTCTATTAAACATTATTTTCTTCAGAATTTCAAATATCTTTCTTTTTCCTCTTTTCTTTTACCTATCTTTTTTTTCCATATAATTTTTATAATTAAGAGAAAATATTCTTGATAAGGTTATGAAAATTGTCTATGTAACAAGACAAGAAAAAAAAATAATAATTAATTTACAAAATTATTATCTTTTACAATTTATGAATTATTTAATGATAAAGATAAGTAATTTAAATTACTTTGGTCATAAATAGTAATGTCTTATCATAATTTTTCTTTTTATAATTATGAAAATTTTTGGTATTATTGATAAATATAAAATGATTGAGTAATAGTATTTAGAAGTGTAGAAAAGTATAACAGTATAATAGACGTCAAATAAAAAAATATAATAAAAATAAAATGTTTGGGAATAATATTTGCAAATTAGTAATATACATTTTTCTCAATTTAATTAAAATATATACAAAAAAAATAACAAACAAATATATTATAACATACGTTATCAACAAAAAAAAAGGTGTCATTAGATAGAAACATCATATATCACTCATTCCCATCTTAGGATAAGTTTCCCTTGTGTCAGGAATTTGAAATAATTTTAATAGCTTTAGAATTTATATATAAAGTTCGAGACATATGTTAATTAGAAATTTATATTTCATGACAAAAAAAAAGGAAAACCTTTCTATATTTTATATATCTTTTTTATATTTTAAACAATTATTATATACATCAAAGTTGAGAAGTTAATTTTTTTTAACCATATGCCTTATTTATAATAATATTTTTAAACTTATAGATATATATTTATTTAATTTTTAATTTATCATATTTAAAATGAAAACTTTTAAATATATTTTCTTTATTTCTAATTACATTTTTTTCATATTAAATTTTATAACATTTATTACACAGATACACTATTTTTAACTTTTCTTTAAACATTTTTCTTACATTCTCATGATTAAACTTTTTATTATTATTTTTGATTATTATGAAAATTATTTCTCAAAATAATCTTTTAAATACAAATATTTATCTATAAAATAAAATATATAATATAATATTTTTGATAAAAAATTTTTTATATAAATTTTAATTAGTATGTTATTACATTAAATGTTATATTATCTTACATAATATTACAATTATTTATTAAAATTTTGTCTTTTATTTTGTGATCTCTTAAAAATCGTATCAATTACACATTTAATAATGTAATAATTATATGTTTGATATATAAAATATTAAAAATAAAAAGTTACCACCTCTTTTACTGATAACAATAATTTCGATGACCGTCAGCTGCTGGTGTAATCAAAGAAGAAAAGGAATAATAATAGGGATAAAGAAAAATTTTTATATATATTTATACGAAATATTAAGAAATTTTTGGCGGTGTATTATACAGATATTTTAAATAATATTAATTAACAACCTTAGGCGTTAATAATTTTCAAATAAAGTGCAACTATACTGGAACAATATGAGGAATTTATAAATCATTTAAAAGATTGCAAAAATTTTCATGGGTTATTATTTACCTGAAGTAATATTGTCTTTTTTAAAATTATTAACAAACAATAATGTGAAATATGTCATATATATATATATATATCTTTATCCAGACAGTAGTCTTTTTAATAAAATTCAATTAATTGAACAACTGACGTGATGTCACATTAAATTTTTACAACCGAACTTATTACGTATATAAAGATTTAATATAATACAATCCATCTATTAATATGAAAACAAATATACTAGGTCCAGAATAAATTGTTATTAGCAAAGGTAATAATAATAAAAATTTTAAAACAAAATTGAATAATATGATAGTAAAAATAAAAATATATAAATATCAATTTTCAAGAAATAAATTTTTCATAATTATTTAACATAACATACATTTATACTAACTTTATTTAATGCCATTTTCTTATTAATATTTCAATTAATTATATTCTTTCCTTTCATTAATAAGTTTACGAAAATATCATATATTTACCTTCTAATTATAAAAATCTTTTTTATTATGGTAAATTATAAAAAATTTTACCTAATATATATATATGTACATTTTATATATATTTTAATATTAAAATTATATATTATATGAATAATTTTTATCAAAAAATTATATTTAATCAAATACGAATTTTCTTTACTTTTCATATATCATAAAAATTAAAAATGACCATCACAAATTACTGATAAGGTAATTATACTTTATGTATTTAGCTTTTTATATATTTTTATAAAGATCCGGGTCACTTTTTGATACTCTATATTTTTATCATTAATTTTTACTTTTTATTTTATATAATATTATATTATTGAAATATTTATTTATATCCTCAAAACTATCTTTTTTTTCTTATCATCATTTACATAAAAATACATTTACTAATTTTATTCATTTATCTACAAAATTATCATTATATTTTCTTTCTATTTTTATCATTACATAATGGTCAAATAATTTACTTTACTATAAGAATAATTATTTTTGTCTATTAAATTTTGATTTAAAAAAACCTGCTGTAAATTTTAATTTAATTATATATTTTAATTTATTATTATAATGATATAATTACCTCATTGTCATATCCCTATAAAAGTGAGTTTAGGTGGGTGACATCACTAAAACAATTCCGCAACTATTCTTTTTGTAATATTTCTTTATTATTGAGATCTTTTTTCCTATTGAATCACACATTAATATATTCTATAGAAAAGCTGAAGTTGAAGAAACCTGTTTTCTGACCGGGTGGTAGCTCTATTAGTCTCCCCTATGACAAACCCAGTCAATGGGTGATTAATCTGGTTTTTGTTACATCCCTAACAGACCATACTAAAAAACTAGTTTTTTTCCTTTTTTTCCATCTCCCATTATTAATATATTATGTATTGTAAAAAGAGAAGATAATGCTTAGAAAAAAAAAGTTGTTAAAATAATTTAATTGTAGTAGCCAGGTTAATATACTTAAATTATATTTTATAATATAAAATAAAAAAATTAACAAATTGTATTACAACAGTTATTAAATTTTAAACTTTTATAAAAAAAAAAATGTTCATATAATTTAATAACAAATTTTACTAATAGTTTCTACAATAATTTTAATTGCCATCCATAACTAACATTCCATATTTTTTTTTAACCAATCAACATAAATATTAATACAAAAATAATCCTCTAAAATATATAAAAGTAGATATAGTTTTAGAGAGATTTAGGTTTTGATAAAGTTGTACTTTGTAAGGATGCATCATCCGATAGACGCAATTAACTACATTGTATCCTTTTTCACTTTCATTCTTTTGAACTGGAAAAAAGAATGTTGATGTATAAGGAGATTTTGATCAACAACCATTACTATAACTAAATCTTGGGATAAACTTTTATCACCAATAAAATTCAAAAGAATGGTGATGTCACTAAAATCCACAAATATTATGTACTATTATTAAAAAAAAAACCCACTATTACTATCTTTTTTATAGATATAAATATCATGAAACACTTAGAATGAAAAGTAAATGCATTATTTATTAAGTATAAAGTCGTCAAACTATTATAATTTTTTTTTTTTATTAATTCTTCTAAATAGTTTTTTATTCATGAGGAAATATAGTTTGAAAATAAACTAAATATTATTTTAGTACAAATGTTTTTAACTTTTTTTTACGTTAATATATTATAAAAAAAGGAGAAAATTAAAATTATATATTTTTTTTCATTAATTTATGACCATTTAAATCTTGCAACTTTTTATATTATGACATCAAAAATCACAAAGTTATACTTTTGTTTATTCTTTTATTATAATCAGATAATAATAATTTATGATAAAAAAAATAAATTTGTATGTAATTTTAATTAATTTTGTTAAAAAAAATAACTAAATGATAATATTGTGTTTTATAAGTTTTTTTTTTATGTTAAAGTTTAAGTTTGAAAAAAAAAGGTTGAAGCTTAAAAGTTTATTTGTCAAAGTGTATAAAAATAGTTGTAACTTTTTATTAGACTAGCTTTATGAAACATCAAAAACGTACAAGTGATTTTTAGAGTAGAAGCAACAAAAAGTTAGAAAGAGCATCAACTTTGTATTTGACCAATAAGACTGGTTTCTTGTAAAAATTTTGCTTCATGAATAATAATAATGATAAATATACTATTAAAATATACAAACATACATACATTCGAAAGAGCATAAAAATATTAAAAGTTACCTTTTAACAAATATCAAATAATAATTTTTCTTTGAAACTTATTTGCTTATTGGTCATTTTTATAAATATTTATCAATTGTATATCATTCATTATATTTATACAAATAATTTTTAAAATCATTCTTTTAATCAGACATATCTTTTTATATTTCCATTTTTAGAAAGGTGATAGATATATCATTTTTATTATGCTTCACTTTTTATTTATATATTTATATATTTTTTTATATGTTTATAATATTTATGCGCATGTTATGATTATATATATATTTTAACAATCTTGCTGGATTACGAATATAATATATAAATATATATATATATATTATTTACAGTGTATCTTTTTATCTTGTAATTATACAATAAAAAAAAGATAACAAGATAGAGCCTCTGGCAAACAAGAAGTTTTATAAATGAAGATGCGCTTTCCCGTGTCCTTGACTATTTGCTGATCCGGGAAATTATGTTCACTTGTTGTCCAGTTTTTTTATCCTCTACACCCATTACTACCAATAGCCTGATAATCTGGTAACTAAACATAGTTACGTTTAGCCTATTTTATCTATCAACAACAGGTTTCATTAGGTTTTCTATTTTAACACTTTCTCTGTAATGCTTATTGTTCATATACCAAAAGGAGAACGGATATTACGGGATTTTTGTCGGTTAAAATAATTATACTATCCAGAACTATCATTTTATACTTTTAATAAATAATCTAAATTTTTGTTTAAAAGTAAAATTAATTTTTATCTTTTTTTTTTTCTCTTTCAAATAATTTATTATTATTATTATATTTATTAATATTTTTTTATATTTATTATTACATTATATATATTAATAAAGATAAATGTAATAAATTATAATAAATATTAGTAAAAAAAAAGAACTTTTTTGCATTTATATAAAAAAGATTTAGGATCAAAAGGTGTATAATTTATTTATTTTTATAGTATTTTATAGTTATATTGTATCTAAACACAATTTTTATTTAATTCCATGACTTTTATATTCAAACATATATATATATATATATATATATTAAATTTTGCATCATTTTTTAAACTGGTCAACCAGCTTAACTATCATAATTCAAAAGGACTGTCTCGTCTTGTTTCTTCTTCTACTTATATTTTTCAACCCAACACATCCCTCATATTTCTAAAAATAACAACTTGATATTGTGTAATGTTAATAGAAAAGGGACAGACAAAAGATTTTTGATATATATATTTTTATTATTACAAAAATTTTTACTTTTACTTCTTTTTACAATTACCACACCTTTATGTATATATATATATATAAATATAAATATATCTTCTCGTCATCTTCAGTAAGAGCAATCTTTTTATAACAAAAAAATTTCTACTGTCCATTTTTATTTTTTTTTTATATTATATTCTTTTATTGGTAATATTATCTTAGGTCATATAAACATTTATATTTATTTAAATCTTTTTAATTTTTTTTTTATTCTTGAAATATACAATAAACTAAAACTAGCTTTACCTAAATGTATGAGCTTTCACTTTTCTAAAATTTCATGATTTTTATTAATATGTCACAGTTTGGAACATTTTATTATATATCAACTTTCATCCATCATTCTTATATGTTGCTATTATTTAATATATAAATTCCATTTCAATCATACGTTTACTATTTATATATATATACATATTTAGGATAAACATATTTGTAACTAAGGTATAATGATCACAATCATCATCATTATTCTCCTTGGCGATATCTTTCTTTAATCACCCCCTCCAGTCCTTATCTTCATCTCCCGCGTAAAAGGAAAAAGATAAGGAGCAGTTTCATTTTCAAAATTGTTGCAAATTTTATAATTTATTTAATTTTATATTTAAAAAGGAAAATTAAAATGTTTTAAACATCCTAGAAATACCGTTATTATACTTATACTAAATTTTTTTTTTACATTTGTCATATGTTTTCTAATTATTGTAATATTAATAATTTTTTATTTATATTATTTAGATTAATTTATCAAAAAAAGATACTGGGATTATTAAAAAAAAATTTTTAAAAATATAAATAAATTTAAATATTATTATAATTTCATTATTTTATTTTATTATTAAAATTAAAATTACTAGCAAAATATTCCTGTAACAATTATAATCTTTTAAAATCAAATAATTAAAAAAATGTTGGTAAGTTTAAAGATTAAAAAATTAAAAAAATTACCTTGATTTTTATATATAAATTATTTTTTTTTAAATCTTTAGTAATTAACATCTGGTGTCATTCATGATTTTTATTTATTAATTAAAAAATTTTATTGTTATCTTTAGAAAAAATCTTTTTTTTATCATTATTTTATCTCGTTTTTTTTTTTTAAATCAAAAACATGACATTATAATTTTTTTGTACTTTCACTGGTCAGTTGAATAAATAAATATTATATATTTATTTTATGACAGAAATTATTTTGTAAAATATTTATATAATGCAGTAATTATTGATAAAAATTCTAAAAGACTTTTACTAAAAATAACTTTATCATGAGAATACAATTTTTTTCTGTTAAAATTTTTATATTATTATATATTATATAATAGTAAGGTAATGTTTATTTTATAAAAGTTTTGTTTAATTATCATTTTCATTTTACATGAATAATAATGTCTTAAAGTAATAATATTTAAATATAACAGAAAAAAAATTTTTCATCAAACCATATGTATATATATATATTTATTTACATTTATATGTATATAAATATAATCATTTTGAACTGGACTTATAAAAATGATACATAAAAATTTTAATCATCTTAACTATGCTCCTGGAACTTTTTGTATTACCATTTTTGATATTTTTATATGATTATGTGATTTAATTCATATTATTATGAAACAATATTTGTTTGCTTTAATCACTTTTACTTTTTATTATTCATATATGTATATCTCAATATCACTAAAAGATAAGCACTTTTACAATATTATAATCTATTATTAATAAAAATATTATTATATATTCTTAAAAATGATATCTTTTTTATGATAGATAAACATATCTTTACATACATATAAATAGAGTACTAATAAGTATTATTTTATTATTAATAAAAATAAATAAAATATTCTTGTACTTTTTTGTAATTTTATATAATTTTTATTTATTTTTATTACTTTTTTACACCTAATAATTATATATAATAGTTTTCATAGTTAATGTAAGTATATATTTAATTAATTTTTTTAATTTAGTAAAAATTTTCAATTTATAATTTCTATTTTTATAAGAAATATTTTTAAATATATATATATATATATACATATATTTTTTTTTATCAAAATAATTTTAATATTTATATAACAATAATATGTTTCGAAAGGGTTTTTAAAATAAAAGTTCTTCAGAAATAGTATAATTTATAAAAATATAATGTTGTGAATGTCTAGGAGATATTTATATAATAATTAAATTTTAATATTTACCATCATCTTTATTCTTTTTTAATAATACAATAGACAAAAAAAAATTTTTTTTTCTATTGTTCTTTAAAACCACTTTAAATTTTATTGTATTGACTCCTGGAACGATGTAATAGCTTTCAACCTTTTACACCTACCAATATAACATATATAAATTCTAGTTTTATGATGTTATTTTAAACATAATAATCATGGATATATTTATTATTGTATAGTATAGTACAGCATAGATAAAAGATAGTAGATCCTTTATAAAAATTAAAAATTGTAAATAAAAGATATGTTCATTTATAGTAAAATAAATTTATAATGGGATGATTGAAGCAAGTCTTTCGAATATAAAAATATATCTTTGTATATAACAAATAAATGCATTTATATTTATTATACGTTCTTTCATTTTTTTTTTTGCCGTTTATATAACTTTAATTGTTTTCAATTTTTAACCAACTAGTTATATAAGCGAGATACAATTTAATAAACATAATATCTTTTTTCCCTTAAACATATGAAATACCTTTTTTTTTTATCAATGTTTTAATTCTACTAAAATAAATTTTTTTTTTATTATTATTATTGTTATTATATATATTATATATTTAATTAATTTAACAATTTTAATATTTCTATCTATTTTTTTAAAATGATTTTTTTTTTCTAATAAAATAGTTAAGTACATTTAGATTTGTTTATTCTCTTCATATTAGATATCATCTATATCTTTATATTTTATATATTTACATTTAAAAATACCTTGATTTTTAATTTATTTTTTATAATCTTGAAATATTTTAAACTTTATATATGTTATTAATATTGGTAAAAAGATTCATTTTCAAAAATTTTAAAACAAAATTTGTCTTATATATTAAAAACTTATTGTAATTTATATTTTTATTGTGAATCAACAATTTTTATAAAATTAAACTTTTCATAGTAAAAATTTTTATTGTATAATTTTTTTCATTAAAATGTTATTGTTCGTGTAAATGCTTAAAAATACAAATTTCTATTGATATTTTTACTTTTTAGAATAAAAACGAATTGTTCAATTATAGGTTGAATAATTTGTAATAAATTTTTAAAAAATTATTTTATATAAATATTTTATTATAAAAAAAAATTTAAATTACAATATCATTGGAAAGGTTATTTTTGAATGAAACTTTACTATTCATTCTTATTATTAATATATATATATATTTTTTTTATCATTTTCTTACTTTTCTTTTGATCTTTTTCTTTTACTATTATAAATGTTTAAATTTTAATCTTTTAAAAATGTTATTTAAATTTGTCTTCTACTATACACCTTCTTTTATTATTATAAATTATTAACTTTAATAATTTTTAAAATAAAAAGAAATAACTTTAAAGTATTAGAATATAAAATTTATATAAAATAATTTTTCTTATCACTTTATTAATATTTTTCTACTATTAAACATTTCAAATGACCATTACAATTATATAATATATATTTTATTATATTTGATTATTACGCTAAAATATAAAAGTATACTTTTAAAATAAATATATAATTTTATTTACAATTATCCTACAAATTAATATCACTCTTTTTTATTTTAAAAACTTAGTAAACAATAAAAATATATTTTTAGATCATAATTTTATAAAAATTCTTGTCTATGGTTATTGAGATATATTCCCTCTTTTTTAAAAATTTTATTGAAACTTTATATATAAATTTATCCTTTATTTTCTTTTTATTTTGTAGTAGCTAGTTATTGGTTATACAGGTGATTATGATTAAGGTATATTATGTCTATCTGAGTTCTCTCATAATATTTATTATAGATGGAAGACTAGAAGAATTAAAAAGTTGTTCAGATATGAAAAGGTTTTTATGAAAAACTTTTTGGAATCATAATGAAAAGTAGTAAATAACTGTTATATCTCTTTTTCTTTATATATATATATATATATATATATATATCTGTAAATTATTTTTGCTCTTAATGTACAATTAACTGGAGGGTAATAATAATATAATAGATCATTGAATAGTGACCAATGCAATTTAAAAAAAAAAAAAAAGTCAAGTATATGTACTCTTGAAGATCATTCTTTATTCTTTTATTGGGATACTATTTTTCTATATTTTTTAATTTCTTTTAACAAATAAAAATATATTTGTAGTTAAAAATAACTTTCTTTTAAGAAAAAAAAAAGTAATAAATAGTAACCATCTGTATCAAATGTAATCATACAAAAGGTACTTGTTTGATTTTTATCATATAATATATTACAAACTGGAAAGCACCTGAAAATGATAATTAATACAAATATATTGAAGTAGATTACTAATAATAGTGGACATTACTTATTTTTTTAAAAACATTCAACATCAACTTTTACTTTTTATTTATCTTTACTCGTAATTCATTCATATTTTGTTTTTCATGTATAATTTTTTTTTTTTGCAACAACATTTTTATTTTTATAATAAAAAATTATTTAAATTTGATATTCTTTATCAACATTACTAATTTTTTTATTATTTATTTATGTTTTATAGTTGTATGTAAAATTTCAAATTAATTATGACATAATGTTTAATTTTCAAATTTAATATACAATATCTTGTTTTGTAATAATAAATTTCCACATTTTGATTATCAGACGTTATCTTTATCTTCTTTAATATAACTTATGTACATCTTTATTATGGATGAAATCCTTTAAAAAGATAAAGGCATTCAATATGAATTATTATACATATATATTATATATATACATTTAAATGGATGATATTAAAATAATTTTAATTCAGTTCACTTTTGTCTTTAAAATGTTATTATTACTACTTTTATCATTATCACAGTATTCTTATAGTTTATTTTTCTTGTGCAATATAAAATTACATCAAAATCATGATAAAAGAATACATTTTTATCTTTACCTGTAAGAACTATTATTTTAATCTTTTTATTATAATTTTATATAATATTACATTTATATATATATCCAGTTGCGGTCATTCTCCTCTATTTATCTACATATATGTTATAAAATTTACTTGTAAGGTATTTTAAATAGTTAAAATATACATTCTTTTATTAAAAAATAAAAATCATAACTAAAATAATATTTTTTATTTAAATTTACCAAATCATCTTTAATGCCTTTTATCTTTTTAACGATCCAAATTATCTTTTAACCAATACTTATTATATATTTTTTTATTAAAAAAATTAATTAATATTTCTAAAACATTTTTATTTCTTTTTTTTTATATGATTATTCTTTTTTATTAAATAGTTAAAAAATTATCATATTATATACTTCTTTATTTTAAAGTTATTTAAAATAGTCCATTAAGTAGTTTAATTTTGTATCTTTTAACAATTAACTTTTCTTTTAAAATTCTTTTCCTCAATATAATGAATATTTTTTTTTCTTAAGATATTTATTTTGAAGTTAAAATATATATTATATATCTTATCAAACATTTAAAATATACTTTATTGTTTATACTTTAATTTATTTTACAATGATTATTATCTATACTTAATTGTCTTCTATTCTTTTTGTTATTTAACAACAACTTTTGCTTTAATACACTAGCATTTTCTAATGCATGTAAGAAATCCTCATTATCTTACGGCTAATTAGTTGTTGGTATTGGCGAAACATATTAACATTCTACATGCATCTTGTAACAAAAACACATCCTATGAATGACTCTTTAAAGATAAAGAAAAAAGATTACGGATGAATAAGTATTTTAATGTACCCGATTATCTTTATGTGTCTTTGACTTTTGTCAGTTTTGTTTTAATCGTATTCTAAATCGCTTCATTAACACCTTCTCTGTGGTACATGCCTTTATTATGATAATATGATAATAAGGGAAATATATAGAAAACATTTTATTTATATAATTATCTTATCATTATCCATTCTTTCTTCATCGTCAAATTCAATTTTTTTTTTCTAGTACTGTAGGAAATTTGGTAATTTTATATATGTGATTCATCAAAATATATATTTTTATTACATTACATCTTAAATTATATATATATTATATACCATGTATATCAACTATCATTTTTTACTCTTTTTAGATATAAGTAATATATAATATATATCATTATTGTTTAGTTATATAATTAAATTTAATCATGCTTTGTTTCCACCTTATATTTGAGTGGTGTTATCTTTTATATTACAAAATTTTTTTTTATTTCTAACTATATTTTTAAATAAAACTTGGTCATCTTTTTTTTTTCATAAATCTTTTATATTTATTAATATTAAAATAATTTTTACTGTACTAAAAGATAATAAAATTATTTACATAATATTATTTTATGATAAAAATTTTTATCATATTAAATATACAAATATCTTATATATATAATATAATTAATAAAATAACAAAAGATTTTTATAGATCATAATTAAAAAATTAAAAAATTTTTTCAAAGAAATTAATTTTACTTATTGTTAAATAATTTTTTTATAATAAGATGATATAAAAAATTAAAAAAAGAATTATAAATATAAAAGTTTAATAAATTTTTATTTTTTATCTATCTTTTTTAATGTATCATAATTTTTCAATCATACAGTATAAAGTTTTAATTTATAAAGCTGGTTTCTGAAAAAAAATTTTTTTTTTTCATTAATATTTGAAAATATATAATATTTATGTATTCAATTCTTTTTTCAAAAATCATTTTACATAACATTTTCTTTTAATTTTAACATTTTAATATTTAGAGGAATATAAAACTCTCTCTCTCTTTTCTATTAATTCAGCGTAACAAATCACATTCTCTAAAATATTATTATTATTATTATTATCCTTGGTCATCTTTTTTCTTTTCATAGAGGGATAACATCATAAATAATATTAATATATATAGCGTAATATAATTTATTAATACTCTTAACGTTCATATAAATATTAATAATCCTTGTTGTAGCTGAAGGTTTATCATAATTTTGAAACACATAGGTCATTTTAAAAATTTACCTTCTCTTTTTCTTTTAAATTGTTAAAATATCATTAAAAAGAGTATCATTTTATATCACTATATTTAGTATGATATATATAAATGTAATATAAAAATATAATAGGTTTCACTTTCATTTTCCTATTATCTACCTTTTTATAGTAATATTTTTTTTTTTTAAATAAATTTTAAATTATAGTCAAAGTTCACTTTTTTTTAAAAGAATTATATTTAGAGGTGTGTATGTACATTATTTTGAAACATGTTTTGGATATGGTCATTATTAAAGTACTACAATAAAAATAGCGATATCTTTTATAGAAATATAATATGATGATACATAAATAATCGCCATTGCCAATTTTATTTCATTTTCATACACAATCAAATCCACTTTTTCTTTCTAAAATTTTTTAAATTAAAATATTATCACAAAATCTAGTTTCTTCTACATTTTTATAATTGATGGTTCATCTTGTAGTCCAGTATTTTTATTTTATTAATATAGGTATATTTTGTCAAAGGCCACCATCTCTTACTCTTAATATATACCTAAATTTTTAAAAAGAAATTTTACCCTTTATACTTGTTTCATTAATAAAATTTTCTTTACATTTCTTTTGATGATCGTATTTAACGATATCCAGTAGTTATATGGTAGTCTCATTGTATGTATATCTATTATTATTATATATATTTATATATTTTTTTTTATTTCATCAACACTTTAACTTTATTGTTAAATATTATAATATTAGGAAAAAATTTTCTTTCATTATTTTAACATTCATATTGGTCATTTATTTATAAAAAATTAAAAAATTAACATTTAAAAAGTTTTTCCTATTTATTTTTAATGAAAAAAATTCTATTACCTAAGTATGAGTAATAAATTTTTTTTTTTTAAATTAAAATTTTTCAATACATGATATATTATTTATTTAACATACATGGCATATAAGGAATAAAAAAAAATTATTTTCTAATATTTTTATTATTAATTTTCCAAACAACATTTCCAAATAATATTATAATATATTTTTTTTTTACTAAGATCATCCTAATTTAACAAGAAATTGTACATATTAGGAAATGACTAAAATGACACATTTTCACAAGCTTCCTTTTAAAAAATTTATGTAAAAAATATTTTTACAATTTATTATGTACTATTTGAATGATTTTTATGGAACGTTATTTTCAACTATAATGAATCATTTTACCGAAACAATGAATAGTCTAAACTTTGTAAAAAAAAATTATTTCTATTATTATTGTAAAATAAGAAGTATAAAAGGAGGTTGTTTTTAGTTTAAAAAGATGAAATTTTCTCTTTAATAAACAATTTTTTTTTAATTATCTATGTTTTATAATTTTCTCTTTTAAATTATTAATATAATGCATATTAAAATAATTACTATTTTAAATTATTATATATTATTGTAATTTTTATCATAAATTATATTTTTTACAAAATTTATTAACTTTTGTTCACAAAATCTTATTTTAATTATTTCTAAAAATTTTTATTATATAATTTTCTAACATCTGCTATAAAATGAATAATCAAATATTATTAATTACAATTATTTTTCCTTTTATCAACGAATAACTTTTTTTAAATTAAAACTAATTATACAACCACCTGTTTCGAAAAAAAAAACATTATTTTGAAATTTAATATTTATTATAATATTCACTTATATTATTTTGTTTGGATGTAGTATTTTTTTTTTCTTGATTAATTTTTGCTAATTATTAAGAATTATTGTATTACTTTTTTTTTCATATTCTCTTTGTTAAATTTTATTAAATTATTTTGTTATGAAATTTAACTAACATTAAAATTATATTTTGTGTATCTTTTTAAAATATCTTTAAAATATTATATTTTGAATAAAGATAAATGACCAATAGACAGATATATTATTTTAAATTACTCAAAATTAAGTTCCTTCATATGTTTCACCTTTCATTTAAATTAATATATTTTTATATTATTTGCTTTATCATCTTTAATCATTCCATCAAATATTTCTTTGGAATGTATATAATATTTTTAAAATTGAAAGTGAATATATTTTTATAAATCATTCTTTACATTTGCCCACTGGTCATCGTAATATTATATATATATATATATATATATATATATATATATACATAATAATATATATAAATGCAATATAAAATATATATATATATAAAGATACCAGATATACATATCAACATATGATGTAATAAAAGAGAACAAAACTCAGGTTAAAAAGATATATTATATAATTATGTATCAAAAGCTAAAAGTAACATTTTATAATTATATTTTGTGTGGGTAATAATATTTAGAATGACATTATAATATGAAAAATAGTCTTAATATTTTATATAATATAATATATTAATATCAAGAAGGATTTCTTGAATAGCCACTACAATGTCTATCATCAACTTATCTCTGATCCTTTTTGTTATCAAAAGAAAATGTTACTTTATTTCTTTTCCTGGTTTTATTTAAATATTACATTCTATTATTATTATTATTATATTTTTGTTTGTTATCCTATAAAAATTTTTTTTATTTTTTATTTTATTTTTTTAAATATTTTTATAAACGAATACTGAAAAGTAGTAAATTATATTAAAATATTATAGTTAAAAAATATATCAATATGTGTCCTCTAATTTTTCATAAACATTTCATATATTTTTTTGCTCAATACTTCCAACATTCTTGTTTTCTTTTTTTTTATTATAATAAATACAAGTCAAGGGTTAAATAATTACAAAGTTTTAGAAGTATTATATTATTTGAATAAACTTTATCATACAGATATTTTTTTTGTAATTGTCTTATAACATCTTTTTCTTTACTTTATATTTATTCTTTTATGCCTTATTTCATTTATTAGATATTTTATGTTATCTAATATTAAAATAATTGTTTTAATAAAGATGTAATACAAATTTTTTCCGTATTTATAAGTATAATTTTTTATTTTTTTTTGACAGATAATCGTAAAAAAAGATGTTATTTATGTAACATTATTTTATTGTCTTTTACTCATATATAAAAATCATATGTCACCAGATAAAAATTACCCTCTTCTTAAATGGCATTTTTTTTTTCGCTACCATCAAAGAAATAAATTTTTAACATTCTTTAATTTTTTTTACTATTTAACCTATATTTTAGGCACTTGTAAATGCCGAAAGTCAACATAATCAAACAATACAAGATATTATCCATAATCAACATTCACCAACATCATCTATTCTGACTGCAACATCAACTTCTTCTGAAGATTCTATTTCACCAATAAATACTACTGATAAGAAGTTACTTCCGTCATCAACACCAAATATAAATTCATTTGGAATTCAAAAAAATTCTATCAATCAATTTTCATCACTTTCTGATACTATATCTTTAAGTCAATCAGCATTCAAAACATTTAAACAGTCAACAACATCTACTTCTACATCTTCTACTACTGGATCAGGTATAGGAATAACATCTTCTAATTCCAATATTAATTTAAATCAACATCATCTTCCAAACGCTACATTGTCGCAAATAAATCCTTTAAACTTGTCTACCCTTGATAGTAGACTTTTATCAATTTTAAGTGAAGAACATCAAAAACAAAGTAGCATTGGAATTTTTTCAACAAACCTTCAAAGTGCTTTTAAAACAACTACTCATCAACCACGAATTGGTTCATTTGGTATTAATCAACTGGATAAAACTAATTCATTCATTTCAACAGCACCACCAACACCATCAACTAATCTGGATCCATCTACTTTAATGGCTGCTCAGTTAGGACTTCTTAATAGCCCTAATGCATTACTTACTATGATGCAGGTAAGATAAACATTTCATCTTTTTAAATTTCAATTTTTTTTCCTTTCTCATTTTTTTTTTATAATTATATTAGACTATCATTTACAAAATTTTTAACTACATCTAATATATTAGTTTTATTTTATATAGAATTTTAATGGAATTTGTACTTAAAGAGTAATGGGAAATTTATATATATATATATATAAATTATAAATTTACAAATCAGGGTCAAATAAAATATAATGTCCTTTTTTTGACATTTAGTACTTTCCTATTACTCATACTATTATTTTTTAAGTTTCATTTTTCACAGACAGTCTAAATTTTATTATATATTTTTATATAAATAATATTCCTTTTGATAGATATATATTAACATTAATATACATATAATAATTCATTTATTATTACTATTTTTTTTATTAACATTATAATTTCTATTTTAGGCTGCAGCAGCACAAAATCTTTACATACACCAAAAACAAAGTGAAATGAACGGTGGATCAGGAACTGGTAATGGACAAATATCGGCTACATCACTTTTAACATCAGGTGGTGGAATAGTTAGGTCAAATCCAGGAAATTTATTGGGACAACCACAAAATACTATTCTTCAACAAGCAAATATATTAAAATCAATGTACCCATCTTTATATGGTTCACAGGTAAGATATTAAATTAAAATATTAATCAAAACAAACTTGTAATATAATATATAATAGTTTATAATTAACTATTTTATATACATTTTATATATATTTTATTTAACACTACAAATTTTTCATATATTTAATATTTATCACTATTTATTAAACCTTTTATATAATGTAAAAATCTAAATAATTTAACCTTTAAGTTTTTTTTATTTTTTTTAAGTAAAAGAATTTTTATTTTTTACAAATTAACTTACTGTTATTTATCATCATCATTTCACTTTCCTATAATTTATTTGATAAGTGCTTTTTCTTTTATATTACTTTTTTTTTATATTTTTTTTTCTGGTATCTGAACACACAAATGTTTGTCTCTTTGTAATTGATAATACTATTTATCATCAATTTTAAGTTAAAAGAGAAATTTAACAAAAAAAAATTGTGTTATATAAATAAAATCATTAAATATTGTCATTGTTTCTTTTAAAAATGATATTTTAAAAATATATATTTAGTTACTATTAAAAATACCTATAGTAATATTTATTTTTTTTTAATTGAATAGTTTTTAAGACGAAAGGAATCTTATAATAAAAATGCAACTGTTGTAATAAAGACAATATATTATTTAATGTTATCTTTTTTTTTATTTTATAAAAAAAAAAATAATTAAGTAAAGTATTATACCTTTAAAAGTTATTTTTTTTAATAAATTAATACAATTTTAAATATTTAATTAAAATTATATTTATTATAAAAAAAATTTAATTAGAAAAACTATTTAATAAGTTTGTTTCAAATATTTTACAATTTTATTAATGATAATTTGATATATTTTATTAAAACCAAGAATATATTTACAATAAGATTATTTAATTTCAATAAGAAATAATAAAAAGTATTTTTTTTTTACCATAAATTGTTTTTAAAATATATATAATAAACGTATATTAGTTTGATAAAGTATGATATCAACGTACATATTATGGATTATATTCTTTATTCTTAAAATAGTTACACCATTAAACTTTTATTTTAAAAAAGAAAATACTTTTATGTTGTGATAACCTCGACGAACATCTACAAATATAAATATATAACAAATATATTTATTCATATATATAATATCTTTCTTTAGATAGATATATTATAAAGCATATTATTTAAGTTTTACTTTCATATATCCATAATTTTATATAAAATAAATCTTCTTTTTATTTATAATATTTTCTAATATAATATGTTTTTATATTATTTATAGTTTTATCATTTATAAAATTATCAATAAAATAAAATGAAAGTTCATTTTTGTTATTAAAATTTATAGAAATATATATATTATTGTTAAATGAAGGTTATATAATATACTTTCAATCACCATCAAACTATTCTATCCTTGTATATTTATTATTGTTTGAAGGTAATTTATAATATATAATATTATTTGATACCATATTAAAAATATACATTCACAATTATATATTCTGATATTTGAGAATGAAATAGTTTATTTTATATTTTTTTAATAAATATATCAAATTTGATATAAATAGGGACTGAAATGGTAATATACCATAAAAAAATTACACTTTTTTTTGTATTTTATAATATTTCATTTTTGATATGACAATATTCTTAATATATCTTTAAATAAAGATATATACTATATATAAAATGTTATTAAATTGAAAAAAAAAATTAATCATAAATTTATTAGAGAGAATTAAAAGAGATTTTCATTTTCACTTATAATAATTATAAGATTTATTAAAGATATTTATTATTAATATATAATTTTTGTAAATCTTGAAGGTGTGATATACACATAAATATAAATATATTTATATATTTATGTGAGTCATGTTATTATGATTAAAGTATATAATAAATAATATTTCGTAATGGTTCTTATAATTAAAATTTCTACCTATATTTTATATATTTATAATTATCATTATAATATTTTATTTATTTAAATATATTTTTTTCATCTGTATATCTGAAATATTAAAAGATTTTTAATTATTAATTTTAATTAACAACAAATATTAATTTGTTATATTTATATATATATTAGATATTATCATGTTAATTATCATTGAGAAGAAAATTATTTATTATATTTTTTATTATATTATAATAATATATAAGCATTTTTACTTTTATTTTATTAGATTACACTATTAAATATATTATAAAAATCTATTATATTATATCAATTAAATTTTAATAACTTTTGCCAATATTTCTTTTGTTTTACCAACTATATATATATATAACTATTTGAAATAATCCATGTAAATTGTTAATTTATTATTATATAGTATAAAAATAAAATGAACTAATTATGATATTATTACATTATTATTTTTATCTTTTTTATTTACATTATATAATTTTAAATGATTAAAGAAAAGTTTAAAATATATATTAGGTAATTTTTATTTAGTAAAATATATTATAATATTAAAAATTTCATTTACATTATATATATATATTTTTTTTTAATTTACTATAACATAAAATGACAATAAATTGTATCTTTTCTTAATATTTATAATTCTAAGTCAAAGTCATCTATTTTTTACTTAATTTTATATTTTTCTTTTTCTTCATTGATACAAAAGTTGACGTAAAGGAAACAAAATTATATTTAAATATTTTATTATCATAATGCTATTTTTTTTTAGTACATTTCTTCTAAGGTAATTTTTTTTTATAAAGTACATTAATACTATTATATTTTATTTTGTTTTAAAATCCCATTTAACAATAAGGTGCTTGATCTTGATATGACCTGAAAAAGTAGGGTAGTCGGGTCAGAGGGCAGCAAATAAATTTATTTATATATATTTGTATATTTATAATATATATTTACTTAATGTTACAAAATTAAATTGTAACATTTTTGTAAAAAAGAAAAATAATATTTTTATGTTTATAAATATGTAAATTTGTATACTAATATTAATTTTATATTTGTTATTATATCATTTTTAATAGATAAAATAAAACAATATTTTTAAAATTCTTACAAATTTTACTTTATAAATAAAAAAAATTACCTATAATTATATTGTATAAATAATAATAAAATTTCACTTTTTGATTATATAATTTTTTATTTTGACATGTAAAGAAGGACAAGGTATACAACTCTTTCATTTTGTTTCATTTAATGTGTTTTTTTTTCTTTTTTGCATATATTTCTTGAGTATAATAAATAATTAACTTGACTTACATGTTGAAATTTATATGTATTTGCCCTTTTATATCACTTTAATAGGCTTTTCATTTAGTAATGTTTATGCCTATGATATTTTTTAATATTAAAATAGTGAACATTTAAGTATATGAAAGGATTTTCTTTTCAACATTAGATTAATGTTTTTAGTTCTTTTTTTTTTCTTATTTAATAATTCATTATTTATATTTTTACAAAAACATTATTTTTTTTCATATATTCTATATTTTAAAATATTTGATAATTGTAAAGTCAAAAAAAAATTTTTTTTTATTATTATAAAAATAAATTAATAGTACTTCTTTTTCATATATATATATATATCTTTTAAAAAAAATTTTTATTTAACATTTTATTAATAATTATTTATATTTTTAGTCATTTTTATTGAATGATCATTTGGAGAGTACCACTGGAGGAGGATCAAGTATACAAAGTAATTCTACTATATCATCACATCATTCGAATCCTTGTAACGTATTTAATAATTCATCATTAAATACATCAACCATCTCTTGTAATACTCCTAGAAATATAACTATATCTAATACTCAATCAACTGGTGGATCAATGCCTAGGGACATGTGTATAGAACCGTGTGTTGTCTGTGGTGACAAAGCCTCTGGGCGTCATTATGGGGCAGTATCATGTGAAGGTTGCAAAGGATTTTTCAAACGCAGTATTAGAAAACAAATAGGTTATGTTTGTCGAGGAAATAAAGATTGTCCGGTTACTAAATTTCATAGAAATAGATGTCAATTTTGTAGATTAAAAAAATGTCTTGCAATGGGAATGAGATCTGAATGTAAGTTAAGAGGTATTTTTAATATGATATACTAATAAAAATGTATTTTTTTTTTATTTAGCTGTTCAAGCAGAAAGGAGACCAATGAATATTAGCAATACAAATAATAATAATAATAATAATAATGGAAACGCAAATAATGCTATTCCTAATAATACTATAAATGTTCAAAATTTTAATGGATTACAAGGAAGTAATCAAAATGGAAGGTTAAATGTTTTATCTGAAAATTTAACATTATCAAATAATAATACTTCAAATAATGGTGTTAGTAATATTCTTCAAACATCAAATCAAAGAACATCATTAGGAAATGGTACTTTAGCATCTAATTTACTAGGAGTAAGTAAATAGTAATATTTTTAATTTTATTTAATTTTTTTTTTAGTTTAATCCAAAACCATCTAATCTATCATATATGCAAGGATTATTAGCTATAGCAAAAAGTGAAAATTCTATAACATCATGTAAAGAAAGTAATGGTAATAGAAAAGATTCTGGAACTTATGATTCATCATCTAGTAGTGGTATCTCATGTAATAGTCCCGATGAAAGTAAATTACAAATTAAACGTGAATCTATTGATGAAGATGAATCTGGTTTAGATATGACATCAGTTGGTTTAACTGCTTCTGCTTCACCATTATCATCTAATGGTGGTGGATGTTCTTTATCAGATGATGGATCTCTTATAATTGGTAATGTTATTGATTCTGAATCAGCTAAATTTGAACTTCTCATTGGTCAACCTATACCACAAGATCTCAACATTCAATTTTTCTGTGAAGCTGCATCAAGATTACTTTTTATGTCTATACATTGGCTCAAAAATATTAAAGTATTTAGTCAAAAAGATATTTATGTTGAGAATACTATGAAAATAAAATGGTGTGACATATTTGTTTTAGGTTTAATGCAATGTAATCAAGATTTTAATTTATCAGTAATGTTAACAGCTATGGGAAATCATCTTAGTACATGTGTTAAATTTGGTCAATTAAAACCAGAAAAATATGATGAAGTTTCTGAACAAATATCAAAACTTTTAACAATGATAAAAAGATTTGATGAATTAAAACTTTCTGGTATTGAATTTGCTTACCTTAAGACAATATCATTTACAGCTCAAGATTTACCAGAAGTAATAACATCTCATGTCTCAAGGCAAATTAATTCAGCAGCTTGTACAGAATTATATGAATACTTAAATAATAATCTTAATTCATCTTCTTCATCTGTAAATGGAACAATTGATGATTCTCATTCTGAGACTGATTGTGCTTCATCAAGTCCTGGTACAACATCTACTTCAATTACAAGTCATTCACAAGGATCTTGTAATATAATTGACAGATATAGCAAAATAATGATGCTTTTAAGTAGCTTAAGATGGCTTAAACAAAATGTACTTGTAGAATTATTTTTCAGTGGTTTAATTGGTAACTCATCCATTGAAACAGTTATTCCATATATCTTATCAATGGATTGGAACGGTATTATGGATAATCAAACATTAGATAATGGTATGTCTTCATCGCCATCCGAGAAAGTTGAATGCGATAATTCTAATAGTATAATTAATAACAACAATAATACAATTACTCAATTTGTTAAGACATAAAAAAAAAATAATTTAAATGTAGAAATACTTTTAATACGCAACAATATTGATGATATTATTGTTATTGAAATCAAAAATTTATTAATTACATTTTTTAACTACAACTTTATTAACATCCACAAACACATTCATAGATGATCTTTTATTATGAAGCTTTTTAATGTTTTTTTTTATAATTCTTAATTATTATATATATATATATATATATATATATATGCATATTGTTGCATCTTCCTACATTTTATTATTCTAAATTTTTTTTTGAATTTTTACAACGATAGATAAGATACAAAAATAGATTTTTTTAGTATATATACAATCATTATATAATTTAGTGCAATAGTTATAGGTAAATGATCATTCTACTTTTATTGTAACCAAATTTAAAACATTTTTTTTTATATAAAAATATATTTTATCTAGTTAATTTACTAGAAATGTATTTAAAAAAAAATGTAACAATCTTTATTGTCGCATTGATTTTTAATTTTTTTTTTTAATTTCTTTACTAAAATCATATATTATTAAATATGGTCTTTTTTAATTTTATAACAAAATATTTAATTTTGTTTTTATAATATTAGTAATTAATTTAATATATATATATATCCATACTACATTTTTATACACAAATATATATTTTTTTTACATAGTTTTTTATAAAAAATTTTTATATGTTATTATTATACATAAAAATATTTCATGAATGAAAGACTATCAATTTTATTTCCAATAAATATAATATAAAAGAAATTATCAAATTTATAGATATTATAACAATTAGTAAAATATTTAAAAAAAAAATTGCTACAAAATCTTTCATTCTTTTTACAATTTTTTTCTTTCTCTTTCTTGGTATTTTTTTTCTAATTTTATTATTATGTTAATTTTTATCACTCATATATATATATTGTAATGATTTTAAATTCTTCCTAATATGATAAATAAAAAAATTTATATAAATAACGTTTTTAATTTTTTAAAACATTTTTTTTTACTTAATATATAAAAGTACATTTTTGTTGAAAAATGTTGGACTGATAAGATAATAAATTTTACTAAAAGAATTTATTTTTTCAGCAAATGAAAATTATATATTATAGTATTTTAAAATCATTTTATGTATTATCAAAAATTTTATATTCAGTTAATGATATTGAAAAAATTTTTATTTATATTTGTTTATGAAAAAATATGAATACATTTAATTGCATTTAATATTAATACATTTATTGGTTGGTATATGTACGAGCTTGAACCATTGTGCATGATGTTTTTCCTGTAGATTTATCTGTTAATTTGTACATAAGCTGATATGGTGCATCATTTTTTAATAAAGAGATAATTGAATCATATCCAGAGAAATCCATTACAATTTTAAGATTTTGATTTTTTCCAGGATTAATTGGACATGGTATTCCATTTTTACAAGCATCTTGATTAGCTAAAAGTCCAAATGTAGGGACTTCATGCCATGAACATCCTTGCCATCCTCCCCATTGATATAAAGCAATCTAAAAGAATTTTAAATAATATATTTAAATAATTACATAAAACTAACATCAAGTCTAATTTCTGAAATTTTACCAGCATTATTATCAATATTGGCATTAATATAAAGTGGTTTCTTTAATTTAACTGGATATTCAGTTTTTCCACTAGCATCAACAGCTTGAAGAGTATGAAAAACAATATTTCCATCATCGGGACAGTTATACCAATGAAGTTGAGTATCAGTACCATTGGGCCATTGATCACATCCCATAGAAACTGCAACAAGTGCTAAGAAAGTAGCGATAATAAACTTTGTTGACATTATTTTTAAAAAATGGTATTAAAAAGGTAACTATTTAAAAATTTAGCATGATCATTATATAATTATACGAGACGGATCTTATAATTTTTATGTTAAATGATAAGGCAAAATTGATAAATACTTAATAAGTTATTGTTGAAAAATTTATTTTATGATAAAATAACGAAATGCAATGTAAATACACGTGGGAATAACTATTTATTATAAATGATAAAATGATAATTAAAAATCCGGCTTCTTTCACAATTTTTATCATACTTTTAAAAAAAAAAAGAAAATTATTTTCATAAAATGTTTTATTGAAAAAAGGAAAAGAAATAAATTTATCATTTATTTAATTACTTCTAATAAAACATTACTTTTAACATTTTTATCATTTTATGATCATGATAAAATAAAGTCATTTAAAAATTAATATTTTAAGTTTTTCCCAAATCTTGTTTTTGAATTAACTCAGCATATAATCCATTCATTGCAATTAATTGTTTATGATTTCCCATTTCTTTTATCTCACCATTATCCATACATATAATAAGATCACAATTTTGAATGGATGATATCCTATGAGCAACATGTATTGTTGTCCTTCCTCCACTAGCTTTTTCTAATGCTATTTGTACACTCTAATTTAAATATATATAAATTATAAATATTTATATAACATACCTTTTCTGAAGCTGAATCTAAAGCACTTGTTGCTTCATCTAACAATAATATTTTTGGATTTCTTATTAATGCTCTTGCTATTGCTATTCTTTGAGCTTGTCCTCCACTAAGACAAGATCCTTTTTCACCAACTTCTTGTTCATAACCATTTGGTAAGCTTTCAATAAATGTAGAAGCATTTGCCATTATAGCAGCATTTTTAACATCATCAATCGTGTAATCTTTATGATCAAGACCATATAAAATGTTTTCTCTTATTGTACCAGAAAATAATTTTGGCATCTGACCAACTAATCCCATTTGACTACGTAAATGAATTAAATTTAATTTTGTTGTATCATTTTTATCAATTGATATTATACCTGTACAAGGATCATAAAAACGTTCTATCAAACTAATTATAGTACTTTTTCCTGATCCTGAACAACCAACTAATGCTACTGATTGTCCTTTTTTAATAGATAAATTAAAATTTTTTAAAACAAGATAATTTTTTCTTTGTGGATAAGCAAAATAAACATCATTTATATTAATATCACCTTCAATGATATTTTTTTTACCTTCATTAGGATTTCCTGTTTTTGGTACAGCATTAATTAATTCCATCATTAATGATGCAGAAAGACGTGATTTAACAATTTCAGGGAATAATTCACTTGCTGATATAATTCCAGTACTTCCAAAATATAATAATTGTATAACTTGAAAAATAGAACTTTTTTGTGAAATATTGTATAAAACAAATATTAAACCAACAGAATAACATACTGCTTGAGTTAATTGTTGCATACCATGAGTACTAGCATAATTAATAGCTAGAAGAGGAGCTTTTTTTAATTCCATAGTTTGTTGAATTTTTGAATATTTTATATAACTTTCACATATAATATCTTCAGCTGTTAAAAGCTGAATTGTTTTTATTTTTTCTAATGATTCAACAGCAAGTTTTCCAGCTTCGTCTTTTTCAATCATTAAATGATTATGTTTATGTACTAAACGAGCAAGATATACTTGTAAAATACCTTGAATGCTAAACATAAATGCTCCACAAATACCAAGTTTCCAATCTATTAATACTGCAAATACAATTGAAGAAATTAATGATAAAATTCCACGAACAACTTTAGAAAATCTACTATCCATAGCAGCTTTAACATTAGGAGCATCTGTTGCAAGTCTTGTTATTAATTTACCTGGTGTATTTCTTGGATTATCAAAAAATGAACTATCTTGATATAAAATATTTGTAAAACTTTTAATTCTCATTTCTTTTGTGATATTTTCTCCAACTTTTGCAAATAAATAACTCTAAAATTTTTATATTAAATAAAAAAAATTAACATACCGCTAAACATGATAGTGATGATTCATATATTGCATATATTATATTGGCAAAACATAAATAAGTTGCATCAGTTACATGATCTCTATTTCCATCTTCATAAATAGAAAATGATAAACCATATAATAAACCAACAAATGGTGAAGCTAAAAAAAAATAATTGCTTTTAAAGTTATATAAGAATTTTTAAACATACTTGAAGAAAGAAGAGCTGAAATACCAGTAGCTATACCAAATGTTATCCATTGACTTCTTCCTATTTTAAGTACATCTAATAATGAAACCTGAATTGTTCCTCTACTTTTTATTTCTTCTTCTAATCTTTCCCCTTCTGCATCAATATCAGTATTTATTTTTTTAAATTCACGGTTATATTTTTGACGGATACTATTTTTAAATGTTTCATCAATATTATTATTATCTCCTTTATCAACAATTGTTTTTCTTTTAGATTTTCTATTTTTAATTGTTTTTTTATTTAAAAAACTATTTAACTCTTCATTATTATCAATAAATGGATTTAACGACTTTTTTATTGGTTCATTTTGATTTAAATTTATTGTTTCATTATTTTCTACATCATCAATATCGTTATCATCATTATAATCTTCTATTAATTGAGAATTAACATAATTTGTATAGGTACCATTTAATTCTAACAATTCATTATGTGTACCGGTTTCTAATACTTCACCCTTATCTAAAACATAAATTCTATCAGCTTTTCTTATTGTAGCTAATCTATGAGCAATAATTAACGTTGAGCGTCCTTTTGATGCTTTATTTAGTGCATCCTGAACTATTGATTCACTTTTACTATCTAATGCACTTGTTGCTTCATCAAGAATTAAAATTTTTGGATTTCTTGCTATTGCTCTAGCTATACATATACGTTGACATTGTCCACCTGATAATTGTACACCACCATCACCTATATAAGTATCGTATCCATTAGCTAATTTCATAATAAATTCATGTGCATTTGCAATTTTACATGCTTCAACCATTTGATCATGTGTTAATGTTGAATTACCAATTTTTAAATTTTCTTTAATTGTTCTATTTAAAATTACAGGAATTTGTTGTACAATACCAATACATGTTCTAAGCCATTTAATATTAAGTTGTTTTATATCAACATCATCTATTGTTACAATACCATCATTATAATCATATAATCTTGTTAATATTGATGCTATTGTACTTTTACCTGATCCAGAATGTCCTACTAATGCAACTGTTTCACCAGGATTTATTTTTATTGAAAGATTTTTTAATGTTTTAATATTTTCTGATGTTGGATAAGAAAAAGTAACATTTTTAAATTCAATTTTTCCTTTAACATCATAAAGTGTTTTTCCTACACTGCTACTACTATCAATATCTGGTTTTCTATCAATTGTTTTATAAATTGTTGCTGCAGCAACACGTGCTGTTAATATAACCATCATATGAGGTGATGCCAATCCTAAATGATATGCTCCTGATAGTAAACATAAAATAACAATAAAAATTTCACCTGGAGTATTAATGTATCCATATTTATATAAAAATGATCCATAAAAAATACTTGCACCAACAAAAGTTAAAATAATAAGATTTACTGTAGAAAATAATATACTATTTACAAGACCTTTTTTTATTCCTTTTTTTTTACCCTCATCTAATAATTTTTCATATTTTTTAACTTCTTCTTTTTGTCCATTTAAAGATGCAACTGTTGTTACATTACCAATTGCTTCTAATGCAATTTTACCAGCAGAAGAATAAATATTCATTTCTTCTTTTGTATAATACATCATTAATTTTCCTGTTAATCCAAAAAAAAATGCAACAGTTGGTGATAAAATACATAAAGGTAATGTCATCCTCCAACTTGTATAAAAAGCAACACATAATCCAGCAATAAATTGACATGAATTTCTTAATAATAATCCAAATTTATCTCCAATACCCTCACATATTCTTTCAATATTATCATTTAATTTGGTATTTAATGTACCACTATGATTTTTTTCAAACCATGCTGCATCTTGTTTAATAATTGAATTAAGAAAAGCACATCTAAGTTTACGAACAATCTTAACACATGCAATATTAAAAACTAAAAATTGTAAAAAAGCCATTGTTGATAACAATATTCCAGTGATAATAAAAAATATAATGCATTTTATACATTCCTTGATAAAAGTTTCACTATGAATATCATCTATTAATAGTGTATTAGCTAATTTTCCAGTTAAAATTGAAAAAATAGGTTGAAATATTCCACATATAAATGATAAAATACATCCAATAATAACTAATACTATATCTGAATAACTACCAAATTTAAAAAGTTTTAAAGTAGGTACTGGTTTTTCTTTAAATTTTAATGGTTGTTGATTACTACGACAAAATATAAAATCAAAAAATTTTTCTAAACAATTTTTCTCATACTCTATTTCTGCACTATCAGATGATGATTCATTCAAAACATTATCATTCTTTTTTTCATTTTCATTATCTTCATAAAAAAATTCTTTATCATTATTTTTTAAAATTTTTTGTAAATCACCAATTTTAATAGTTTCTTTTAAAGATTCTTCAACATTATTCATAATATCATCTGAATATTGTTTACCCAGAGTTTCAGACAACTTACTATTATTTTCGTTTTTTGCCATTATTTCGTTTTTTGAGATTAATACAGTAACTAATTCTTTTTGATTTCTATCTCAAATATTTTCAATTTAATCTAACAAAATATAATTTAAAAAATAAATAATGTATTGTTTTTAATAAAAAAAGAAATGACTTTTTATTATACGAAAAAATAATATGTAATTTTATTTAATTTATATAATTTACAATAAGTATCAATAAATAATGTTATATATAATAAATGGTCTGATATATTTATTACATTATTATAAGCTTCGTGTATTTAATTAGATTATATTTGATTTATTTATGAAAGCCTATTATTAACATAAACTTCCATTTTGAAATTGTAAAATGAAATAGGAATAGATGTTATATAAGTTTTATTTTATCAAGTGCATCAAAAGTTATAAAATATAAATTAATCATTTTTTTATTTCATTATTTTTTTTTTTGTTATCATTAAAAAAAATTTTTAACTTTTTTAATAATTAATTTAAGTTTAAATATTTTTTTTTTGACTGTTGGAAGATTTAGATTAAATTGAATAAAATAGTGGTAACAAATTGTACCAATCTTGATTTTTTTTGTTTTATAAGTATCATAAAATTATATAATTTGATGCAAATCTTTCTAATTTTTTTGAAAATATGAAATAATTTGTATAAAATAGTACTGAAATTGTTCAAAATATTCAAACAAAACATAATTTTGACTCAAGAGTTTTATAAACATACTTTTTTAATCGTTTTAATTTACGAATTTTAAACTATTTGTAACTTAATTTTTAAATGATAGTTTAAATTAATCTTTAAGATTAAATTTTATGGTAACAAAACAAAGAATGAAATTTAATCATTTATAAATATTCATTGTATAATTTTATTTATTAAAGTAATTTTAATATCAAAATAAAGAATTTAAATTATTTTTTTTTATAATTGAATCTGGTGTTTTTGTTTGAAACAATTTTTTTAATATGTATTTATAATAATTTTAATATTTTTTCAGAATTCAATTCAATTAATTTCATTCATTATATTAAAACCTCTTTGACACCAAATGATTGAACAGATATTGTAAAATTAGTAAATCAATTTAAATTTTAGATAACTTTTTTTTAATTCTATTTTTTCTTAAGTCATAAGTTAATAATATTGAAAAAAGATGTTTTAAAAATATATACTATGCTTTTTTCCCAAAAGATTAAAGTTTTTATTTTTTATTATTATTGCATAATTAGTTAATAATTTACGACATTGACATTATAAAAATTTTTTTTTCAATTATTTTATTTCATAGTACAATTATAAAATCATTAGTTCCAATTAGCAAATACAATATAATTAAACTCTTATAAAAATATAATTAACAATAATTATCAACAATCTATTTAAAAAACATCTTATTGCATTAAAAAATTTTTAAAACAACAAATATTTCAAAATTAAGTTTTTTTATATAAATTTCTACTGGGAGATTTTGTTTCTTTAGTATTTAAAACTTCCAAAAGATTAAAATTTATAATACTTTTTAGTACTAATATCAAATAAAAGTGCATTTTTTGAAAAGTAAATTATTTCAATATAAATTATTTTTATTATTAAAGCATTGTAAATTATCAAAGTTATTTTTTAGTGATGAACGAAGGTAAAACAATATTTTTGTTCCAAAAAAAATTAATCATTTTATCTATTAAAAAATTAATAGTTTGTTAAATATTTTTTTATTTATTTTTGTATTTTAAGTTGGCCTTTTTTAACGTTATAAATTAATTTATAAATATTTTAATTATATTTTCAAAATAAAATTTTATTTAACATTATTCATTTATTTAATATTGTTGCTTTTTCTACTACAATTGAAAAATTTTTCAATAGATTATCAATTTTTTTTTATATTTAGTCAAAAATATTAAAATTATGATTTTTTATTTAAATAATGTTTTATTAAAAATAATACATGAATATAGTGTAAATTTTTTTATGCAAATTTATCTCACACCAAATCTGTTCAACATTAATAATTTTTGTCAATAAAAATTGAGTTTTAATAATTAATTTAAATATTTTAAAATAAATTTTGTTTAATTAAACCAATAATTTTTTAAAATAACAAGAATAAGTATAAAAAGAGAAAATAGTTTAGATTTAGGAAAATTAAATATATACTGGAGAAATGATATTAAGCATAATACAGTTAATTACAAAATTGTAGTAGTATTAATTTAAAACAAAGTTTACCATATATATATTTTTCTAGGTTGAAATTTAGAATCGGCTCCCTTGATTTTATTGATTAAAAACTACGTTAAAATTATTTTTTTTATCAGATTGATATATTTATCATTTCTTTATACTTCTTGATAAAAAAATTAAAAAAAAATTTTTTTTTCAAGTTATTTCTTTTTACTTAAAATAAAAGTTTGTATTTTTTTGATTTAAACGACAAAATAAAAATAAACAAAAATTTTTTTAAATTTTATTAAATTAAATAAATAAAAAATTAATAAAATTATTAATAAATTAGTAAATTATTTATTAATATAAACGACTTCTCGTAAAACATCAAGAAAGCCAGTCCATAAATTATTTTTATTTGTCCGGCGCCAGGCAAATTCCCACAGACGCTCCTCCATGTCTTTTTTTGTCCGTGACCGTGCCGGAATCATTATTTTGAAGCCGTTCTACGTTCCTTCTATGGTATTCGTATGAATACCAGTTTCTGAATCCTTAAAACTTACACTATGGTTTACCGTATAGTACTTGAACCCCAATTTTTCCTTAATTCCTTCGTAACCTCGCCAACGATCAGTGTGAATGATGGAGCCAGGTTTGATGTGCTTCTTTATGACGTCAAGAAGCGTTTCACTATCCCGTTTTTCAAGAGAAACAGCGAAAACGCTTCTTTCCTCCGTTTTTTCCACACCACCTACAACCCAGACTTCATTTACAAGGTGCCTCTTATTGTACTTCCGTTTATCCATCTTGGTTTCGCTTAGTTCCACAACGATGTCTTCTCCACCGATAACACATTCTTCGGTTTCTAAGGCATCTACCACATGTAGACGAAAATAGCCCAAAAATGAGCAAACAGTCGCACTACTGACTTCACACTGACCTTTAATGGAGTTTACTGGATTTTTCCACAACCATAAGTAAGCCATGTGAAGAATCTTGCGAAGTGGAAAGCACTGGCCAGCGAAAAATGTTTTATTCTTAGCACTTATGCTCTTTCCGCAACTTTTTTTCGTGCATCTGAAGAGAAGTTTCGCTTTTCGAAAAGTAGTTAAGCTTTTACATGCAGAACAATCCATTTCCTTTTTAATTTTTTTCTCGTCTTGGAGAAACTTGAGAGCTGCCTTTTCGTCGAAGAAAATGTTTTTTAAAGAATCCTTTGATGGTATTGAAGCCATTTTAGAAGTGTTTTGAGTAAATAAGTGTGTTAAAGTTGTTAACAATTTAAATTTATAATCAAATATCAAATTCCAAATCATTTTACCTTTTTTTGGATTACTTTTTAAAAAAATACTTTTTTTGATGAAAATGCGTTGTTTTTTTTTGATGTTTTTACAAAAAGATTAAAAACGTTTCATTTATGTGATAAAAAATCTTTTTCTTCCCTTTTTCTTTTTTTTTTCCTATTTTTTTCTTATAATTTTTTTTTTCTGAATCGCCGTGTTTTTTATGCTAGAAAAATTCAAAAAAATTCAAAAAAAAGTTATTTGAGGGGAAACGAAGTTTAGAAGAAATTCAAATATATTCGATCATTAATAAAAAACTTTATAAAAATTTGTTTTTTTTGTTTCAAAATTTAAAAAAATAACATTTAGCATATAATAAGATGATTTTTTGATTATAGTCTTGGTTTTTGGTTAGAAATATTTAACAGTTTTCAAATATAATAAACTCCTTTTTTTATAAATTGAATTTAGATTAACTCTTAACTTATACAAATTAAAAAAGCACTCTAAAATTCGTACTTGAGTAAATTTCCAAAATATAAATAAAACTTAGTCATTATTAATACTATTATTTCTACAATATATAAAATAGAACTAATATATCTGCTTGTATATGAATCATATACTTAATACAATTAAATTTCTAAAATAATAATAACTTAAATAACAAAAGATTCTCTATACATACATAAAAATTACCAAATTTAGAAGCTAAAATTTTATACAAAATTTTTGCTTTATAAATTATCAAAATTATTACAAAATCAAAAGTATTGCATATTATAAGGTGAAATATTATATTAACTAACTGATATGATTCATGCTTCCTAATTAATGAAGTATGAAAAGGGAAAGACAATATTGTTTCAGAGAAAAAATGAGAGATGTAAGCAAATATTGAAATATTTTGCTTTGATTTTAAAAATGGAATTATGAAAAAGCAGAATATGCTTAGAATTGTTTCTAAACATATCATAAGAATATAATAAACGATTTTCATATAAACAAAATACGATGATTTCTTTTTTCTTTGTTTCTTATTAATAATTCCTTCGCTCTTTCCTTTAATTCAAAAAGTCTTGATGTTGTTACTGCAGTTTCTATTGACTCCGCAATTCGTTGATGTAAAGAAAAGAGGAAATCTATTTTGATCAACATTTGACCACTTTTTCATAATGTGAAACAGAGTTTCCTATAGTGTCTCGTTCCAGAACGTCACCTATTAAAATTCCTTCTGGAACATCACAGATTATTTTTTTTTCTTGGCAAATTCTTTGAAATGAGAAGACATAAAGGCATTTTTTTTTAATCTTTTAACCTCTCAAAATTCGCTTTCAACTAATTCAACGGGATATCTAGACAAAGCAAGATATATTCCGTTGTAGCTATGTAGTTTTCTTTGATTGTCACTGCATGTTTTGCTGCCTAATATAGCATAAGAGCTTTCTTTTGTAATAATTGACCTAAAAAAATGAATTTTAGGAATTGTTGTTGGTGTTTTGTTTTTGTAGCGTAAGCTATGTCGATGACTAGTTCAAATGTTCTTAATCATTCTATTTGATCCGCTAGAGTGTCTTCAGCAAATGGTTTCATAATCTCTAGTAAAGAGGTTATATTTCTTATAGTTTTTTGATTTGTTGTCATATTCCATTCGTGTTTTAAATGTGTGTCGTTGTGTACGTCTTCATTTCCAATACCTTCATTGGATATGAAGAGGATATGGGTACTATTCTGTTATACCCCCTCCCCCCAAATTAAAATGATAGAAAGTACTTGATAATTAATAAAATTTTTTCAAATAAAATCTTAATTACATAAAAGAAATAGAATGGACTTAAATAAAGCACAAATTATAAATAAACTTTTTTCTAAATATTAACTAATAATAATGGAAAACATGATGGAATTTGATATTTGAGTCATTTTTTTTTTCGTTTCATGATAAAAATTAACAACAATTTTTTAATTTTATGATAAAAATTAATGATGAATTTAATTTTTTTTTAAATTTTTTTTATTCTTCTTGTAGAAAAGAAGATGGAGAATCTGATAGGCTTGTTTTTTTCTCAAAAAAAAATAATTTTAAGGCAAGTTTTTATCATTTTAAATTGGGAGTTGGGTATAACAGAATAGTACCGATATTTATTTACTATTCTTTGTTCAATTTTATATATGATCGAATAATTTTAAAATTGATTGTTTTGAAATATTAATAATTAATAAACTAAGTAATCCATCAATTTGAGAGTTTATTTTCTACAATAGACAAATTTTTTCTTTAAAATAGACAATTTTGTTTTTACATTTTTTAATTGCTAGTGTTTAACATCAGACTCTGTCTTAATGACACTAACAAATTACTGATAACAATAATAACAGTAGTAAAGATAATTATTATAAAAAAGATTATCAATTTTTTTATCTAATAAAAAATGAATAAAAATAAAAATAATTAATAATAATTTTATTTTAAGTGTATAAAAACTAAAGAAAAAAAGAAAAAATTATAAAATATTAGTATTTGTAAAATTAACGCTTTATATATAAATTTTAACTATACAATCGTAGTAAACAAAGATTTATGTTTTTCAAATGGAAGTGCGCAAAGTGCTTGTTTTTTATAATATTGAATAATTCTTGAAAAATTTTTTAAATAATTTTTTTATTTTCTGAGGATTTTGGATGGGGTCATCCGAGTTATTTCTGACGTCAAAAAAATTGTCCAAAGTTGGAATGAACTAGAATATCATTTTCACTCCATTTTTAAAATTTTCTACATATAAAAAAACTTTAGTTTTTTGTTTTTTTTTTTGAATAATTAATTTAAAAAAATCACAGCATCATAAATTGCTTTATATTATGTATTTTTTTAATTTATTTGAAACATATTTTAATATTTACAATAATAAAAAAAATTGTACTGAAGCTAAAATATGAAAATTTAAAAAATTAATTGATAAATTTTATTTCAAAAAACATAAAAATGTGTTTTATTTGTGTGATAAAGAATTAAAACTTTGTTAATGAGTTAACCTAAAATTAACCACATGAATATATTTAATACAATATAATAATAATGTCATGAAGATAATCTTTCATATATTCACTCTATTATTACATATTAAATCATACTCTTTATAAGTTACACCAATTAACCAGAAGCAGATATAAATAAATTTTAATTTTAGCAATGGATTTATTATCTGTTTTTTCTTATATTTAAAAATCTTTTTAGTCAATGTTTCAGTTGGTAATTTATTTTTATAAAAGTAATTCAAAATAAGTGATAATTGATTAAAAACTAATTTATGTAATTGAGATTATTTATAATGTTTTAAAAATTTTATTATTTCAAAGTTAATGTTATTAATATAGTGTAAAAATACAATTAATGTAGTTTTGTTTAAAAACTTTTGTTTTTAGTTTATTTTAAATCTAATTGACCAATATGTTTGGCAAATAAGTGTAAATTAATCTTTAAAGAGCTTATAATTTTTAACATATTTTTAGCATATTTAAATAAATGTTTACTAGTTTTATGTAATCAACAGTTATGGAATAAAATAACATCAATTTTAAGGATATTTATAACTTTTAGAATACATTTTATTGTATTTTATAAAACCGTGTAGAAATTAAAATGTAATTTCTGGTTGTTATTAGATATAAATTAAGTCTTTAGATTTAGTTAAAGAATATTATTGGATGTCAATATTGGATTTAAAAAGAAAAATATAGTTAAGATGATAAAGTTTATTTGTTTATATAAAAATGATTTCAACTAAAAAATAATGATATTAACTTTAATTGAAATAACATAAATATATTAAAAATTTTCATGTATAAAATAGTGTTGGAATAAAAAGTAATTATAATAAAAAATAATTATGATTTGAACTGAAATGAAATGAAAAAAAAAATAATAGCAACTTTTTTTAATTGTATTATCATTTTTTAAATAAAAGAATATAAATAAAGATAATGTATTAGCATTTTTTTTTTATAATTTATGTATATGATGTACTTTTTTATTTTAGGTAAATCAACTTTTTTTAAAAAAATAAATATGTTTTTAAATCAAACTTACTGATTCCAATGTGCTTTTTATTTATATTGGAAGAATATTATACAAAATACAGAGATTAAATTTGGATGAATATTAAAAGATACAAATAAATTAATATCGGGCAGAGATGTCAGATACTAGAAAGCATATATGAAGAAGAGATGGCTTTTCGATCAGACACTCGTTTTATTTTATATTTTACAAATACTAATAAAAACTCTTTTATATATAATATTAATATTATTATTAACAAAGAAACATTTTGATGATTTTAAAAAACTCCTATTCGGGATTACAGAATGTATATAGTTTTATCTTAATATATTCAATTTTAAATGATTAAATAGTATTTTAAATAATTATTTATGTTTTTCTAAGCATTGAATGTAAGACTAACTATACATTATGGCTTCAAATAAGTATAAAAATTTTACAGTAAGTATTTTTATTTTAGCTAGCAAAATAATCTTTAAAATAAAAAAATAGTTATCCTGTAAAAATAATTTTTAGCCAATTTAATAAATATTTAACTTAAAATTTAATTATTTTTTTTATCAAGATTTTAAAACATTTTTTAATGTTACAAAATAAATTTCAATATAATTTTTATTTATTTAATGTTTTAAAGTAAATTGGATATATAACCTTTACTTGTATTAAATACAATTTAACAAAATGATATTGAAGTAAATATACTATTGTTTGAAATTATAGTTAAAATAAAATGATCTAATAATATTTTAATAAAAAAAATAAAAAAAATTGATAATATGAAAAAAAATAAAAAAAATTTTTGCTTTTTATCTAAATCAACATGTCGATCAAGGGAGAAACCATATCTCTTATCATATATCAATTTTTAAGAAATAAAGGATAAAAATTGGCATTACTAGACATGAGACACACTTACTCCTTACTTCTCTCGTGTTTATAAACATTGTTATTTAAATATCATATTGTAAAAGAAATTTGTACTCTACTATAAACATATTACTTTAATTATAATATTATTGAATGAGACTCTAACAAGCAAATATATGATTTTAGTAGTTTCTAATTAATTTTACAAAATTATGTGATATATCAATAGAATTATATTTGAAATCATAAAAATTAAAAAAAAAATTTTTTAACGTTATAAACCAATTTTTTTTATATATTTTTTTCATATTACTGTTTTATTACTTTGAAGGTGTAATAAATTCTCATAATATTATTGATATATTGTTTTATTTAATATTCAAATGTATTCTTAACTAATATATACGTTTAAATAATGTTGTTTTTTATTTATGAAGTTTAAATTAATTTATTTTGTATTACAAATAATTTCTTCTATATTAAATATTTTATTAAAGTAATTTAAATATCTACATTATTCCTTAAAACTTTTTTTTTATTTTTATATAAAATTATTTAGAAAAAAAAGTTATACATGTTTTTATTTTTATCAAAGTTTAAAAAATTATTTAGTTAATATAATTAAAATTTAGTGTTTTCAAAAAAGAATAGTACTTTTATGACAAATACATAAATACTTTAAAAATATTTATATTAATAGCTTATTAATTATGTTACTTTAAATTTTTTTCTAAGAATTTTTTTCTAATGATAATTTTTACAAGTTTTATTTTATAAAACAACTTTATAGTTAAATAAAGAAAGATAACTTATTTTTATTATGATTTATTGTAACATTATATGTATATATTTATTTTGTTGTTTTTTTTTTATAAATTTTTATAGTGATTTTGATATAAATATTTTATAATTTTATATTATTAATTTATATAAAATGGAGGAAACTTTTTTATCTGCTATAGTAAAATTGATTTTTTCTGTTATAATGTTAATATATACTTCTCAAGTAAGTTTTGATAATTTATCAAATATTAAATTATTTTTTTTTAGGAATGTTTAAATTTTATACAATTAACATATAATACTGGTGTTAGAGTAGATAGTAATGAAGCTATAAGAATGCTATTAATTGTTTTTGTAATGCATTATACCTGTTACAATTCATCATATCTTATTCATGATGTCATTTTAAAAATGTCAAAAGAACAAATTTTAAGAGAATTACGTTTAGCTTAATGTAATATTTTATGATTAAAAAATATTGAAACAAGAATAAATGGAAGAAACATTTATTATCATTATTTTTTAATTTAATTACCAATATTATAGTACTTGATTTTATAATTTATACATGACAATGGCAAACAAAAAAGAAAAATTATTATTTTCATACAAAAATACAATTTTTCTTATTTACTTTTTTAATTATAAAGTTTTTTTCACAAATAATAAGCGTACTTATTATATCACATAAGCTAATTTTTTTTTCCTTTTCAATACAATGTAAACTTTTTAATTTTATTCCATAAATTTAAAAAGAAAATAAAAATGATGTTTGTAAAATAAAATTAACAAAAATATCACTATATGGCAATTAAGAATCTTTCTTTTTAGCTCTGATTAAAAAGACTAGATTTTTATGTAATTGTCAAATTTTAAAAGTACGAAAATTTTATTATTATTTTACTAATGAATTTTTAAATTCAAATATTTTATATTTTCTAAATATAGTTAACTTATTAATATCTTGTTTTAAAGTACATTTTCAAGTTATAATACTATGAATCTTGTTCCTTTATTAAATTTTGTCTACGATATTATATAAATTAGTAAAAATAATAAATTGACAGTTTAATTTTAATAAATTATACATTTACTTGAAATAAAATTTAAAATTAGTTTAATTTATATGATATTAAAAATTCATATTTACGATATGATAATTATTAAAACAAAAATATATTATAAATTTATAATTGAAAATTCTGATAAAATAATATTGTTTTTTCATAAAAAAAAAACAATTTTAACAAAAACAAATACACAATCATATTTTTTTTTTTGTTGTATAATTATTATCATAAAGATGTTTTATGTAAATTAAAATTTAAGAGATCAAAAAACAAAACAAATAATTCAACAATTTTATTAATATTTTATGTCTATAATATAAAACTATAATTTGAAAAAAATATTTTAAGTTGTCAATATTCGATGTTCTTTAATACTTATCAAATTGCCTAATAAAAGTACACATTTAATAGTAATTTTTAATGATAACATTATAATATAAATGATAAAATCACTGAAATATTAAATAGACTTAATTTTTATTGCCTTTATATTGTTAATGTGATATTTAATTAAATTTAACAAATTATATATTTATTAAATTATTCTTATCTTTTTAAAATATCTAATAATAATAATTGTATCATTTATAAAAAGTTTAAAATTACTCTTTAAAACTTTTTCTAGATCATTATAATTATCAAAAAGAAGGTTATATTACTATTGTTATTTATATATATATATATATATTTATTAGAAGGGTTTTCTTCTTTTCTTACTAATAATTTACTCTTTTATTCTTATTAATTATAAAAATAAATGATGTCTTGTCTCTTTATATATTTGTATTTCTATTATATATATACTCATATCTCCAAAATGCCTACATTTGATATATAGTTTATATAGTAATATCACACTAATATTTAAACTAAAGAATTTGTCTCTTTTCTTCATTTTATTTTAACTATATCTATCTATATTATTATAAGGATTGCCACAATTACAATATATATTATTATAAAAATTATTTATTTTACATAAATATATTTATATATCATATTAATTAGAAATATTTTTATTTTTTAAATTTATTATAATTAAAAATAATAATAATAATAATATTACTATATATGATTTAATAAGTTTGAAATAATCATTATTGTTAAATTTCATGATTCGGTAGGAACTGAATAGAAAATGTTTCACCGAAGTCATGAAGTTTCAATAATTTTGATTAAACTTCATCTTAACAAAAATCATTATATTACAAATATTTTTTATTTCAAAATAAATTGTTATATTTTAAGAAATTTTTAATAGTAAATTTTTTTATTTTCTTATGGAAATATACTAGAAATGATAGAATTTTAACAAATTTATAAATTAATTATACAATTGTACTTTCTTTTTATTATTAAAATAATTATATTTAATTTCCCTCTGAAATTAGCCCTTTATTGTCTTGTATTTTTTTTTCCATTGTCTTATTTAAATAATATTTAAAAATCTTATCTAAATTTTAACCGTTTATGAGTGCCTCTTTTATTATAAAATATCTTTTTTAACCATAAAAAAATATATTATATCTTAGACATTCAATATATATTTTATGATTGTAATGACAGTATAAAAAAAAATTTAATGTCAATATTAGAATTCCATTAGTAAAAAGATACATTAATTTAAATATTTTTATTAAAGTTTCTATTCAAAGTAGGATTAGAATATATATATATAATAAATAATTTTACAATATTTTATTTTTTTTAATAATTTATATATATATTATTAATATATATTAAAAAAAATTTTTTTTTAATTCCTTTTACAATTTTTATTTTCCCATAGAAGAGGTTTTATTTAATGTAACATAGATATATTTTATTTAATGTTAAATACATAACAATTATGTTTTTTTTTTCTTATTATATTTGTGTGTTTGTACATATAATCAGCTACACTTTTTGTTATTAAAGCTTATCATTGTATAGATAAGAGAAAATAGATTGATAGAGTTCACATACACATTAATGTTATATAATAAAAATTTTCTAAGCAATAAAAGTTAACTGTTAAGAAAGAGGCGTTCCATATAAAGGTGCAGGGATATATTTATCAGATGAATTATCATAAAACAATCATTCTTCTTCAATATTTCATTATTTAGTTCACTAACGCAACATCTTCTTTTATAATTGATTAGAGCATCATCTTCTTTATTATCGAGTCAAGTAATCTTGGTTAAAAATATCAAATCTCTTTAACCGGATATATTTGACTACAGATAGTAAAGATTTTGTTTTGGTAAATTTGTTTTGATCTCTTTTTTTTTATTAATAATTTTAATTGTTATTAATTAACATTAAAAATTTTTTTTGTTGATAATTAATATTATAAAATTTTATTAATCAATTTACTTTAAATAAATTTTGTTGACAAATCAAAGAATATTAATGTAAGTAAAATTAATTAAATAAAACATTAATTTATTTTTAAAAAACCCGTAAACTTGCCATAATCCAAATTGGGTTTATATGACTTAAAAAAATTAATATTTGCTTCTTTTTTTTTTAAAAAATTGATGAGTTATAAAAAAATAATATGTATAAATTGTATATATGATTCTCTCTTATTGATATGTTTAAAAAAATTTACACTGCGCACATTTTATTTTTTGACTTTCCTGAAACTGATGGTACGACAGCAATATCAAGATTCATTTTGTCTGCATCAATATAACTAAGAAGGTAGAACAAACTGTTTATTCCAACTGTCGTGTATTCTGTTATAGCAAAAGTAACATAAGCTAAAAATATGGAATATATATTTTTTATTTTAATGCTTAACACACCTAAATCTTTACATGATTTTAAATAATAAATATAACTGGCAGAAGCTGTTAAAGAGATAGGACATCCGACAATATATATAAATGTTCTTATTTTAAATAATGTGTAATACTTTGAGACTGTTTCATTTATCCCAGATTGATATTGTAAGATTATACTAAATAACATATTAAAATTGAATGAAGCAAGCCAAAATCCAAAAAATGTTGCATGTATAACTAAAAAAAAAAATAAATAATAAAAGTACATTTTACTTATAATATCATTTAAAATGTATGTCACTTACGAAAATTATATTCAATATCAAAGATTGACACACCAACTAAAGCCCATATCTCAAGATGCATTAAAAAACGATGAATTGACAAAAGAATATGAAAATAATAGTTATCGGAATTTGAAGCATTTGGTCCACGTAAGAAAAATTTAATACATAACTAAAAATATATTAATAATAATATAATTGTATCATTGAAAAAAAAAAACCTACATCAACATAAATAATTCTTGGAGGAACATGTAGCATTAAAACTGATAACCAAAAAAATTTTTGCGGTTTCCAAACACCTATTGAATAACTTACAGGTGGAATGTATCTATAAAATTATATTTATATATATAAAAACATTAAAATTGACTTAGAATAAAAACAATTTTTGAATTATATTAATATATGATATTATTATCATTATTTTTAACTTACGACATAGTACCATTACAATGATCTGAAGCAAAGTTTACAATTTTATTAAACTGGAAAAGATATGTATAAGCAATACATGCATAACATCCAATACCAGGAAAAAGGGTTGCTGCAAGTATTACAAATTTAGAATTAAAATAAACCATCCAATCATTTGATGTAAATGGTGATGATATTTTTAATGTAGGTATAAAATATCTTGAGGTAAGAGATAAAGTGTTTGATATTGGTAAATTTTCATTACTCATTCTAAAAAAATTAAAAAAATTTGTAGTTTGGTAATTAACTATCTGGAAAATAATAATTGTTGATCAAACTGTTAACGTAAAATATATAAGATAATTATTTCTTACATTAATATAAGAGAGTTTGGAAAGTTTTTATTCTTATAATTATAAATGATGTACAGAAAATTACAATAAATATGTTTAAAAAAAAAAGTATTTTCAAGAAATTATATAAAATATATGTAATAAAAGATATTACGTAAAAATCATGGTCATGAATTGTAGAAAAAAAAATATAAAATAATAATTAATATAATTAGTAGGAAGTGTTAAACAATTACTTTTTTTTCATTTATACTTTTTACAGCTAACAATATATTTTTAAACAAAGCTTGTTTCACAAAAGTAGAAAACGAAAATAACAAAACATATATCTTGTTATAATTGTGGTAAACATAAAGATACTTTTTATTTGATTTTGTTTTCGTATTAAAATATTTAACAAGTTGAAATAATATGGAAAATTCTAAAAATTATTACTTAAATATAACTAATTTATTTAAAAGACATTTTATATATTTTTATCGTAATAAAGTATTAATTAATAGGCCTGTTTCTGGAGGTAAAATTATTTAAAAGAACAAAAGCTATCTGAGTATCCCATATTTATATTATTTTCTTGTTATGTTACTATATTAATATTTTAGCCATTCAAATGTATATATATATATATATAACTGTTTGATAATATATTTAAATATTATCTTAAAATCAAGTTTAAAGAAACTTGGTTTTTATTAATATGTTATTAAAAATGTTAAAGAAAATGAAACTAATACATTAGAAAAAGTTTTAAAAATAGGATATTAAAGCTAAATTTTTATAAATTAAAATAAATTAATAAACAAAAATTATTAATATATAATAATAATAATAATAATAAAATTTATATTATAAATGTTTTAATTTAGTAAATAATTCGAAAAATATTCTTTTTATTATCTAAAAATTTGGTGTATCAAAAATTTTACAATAACATTATATTATTAATAAATTATTTTTTTTTATTGGGTTATCATACGATAAAAAGTGAAATTATAACAGTAAAGTTTTATTTATTTGTTTATTTTTTTTTGTAAAAAAAAGCACCACTAAATATGTATATTTTTATCTATATTTTTTGTAATCTATTTAAAAAAAAGACAAAGTAGTATAAAAAACATTAGTATAATGAAAATTTAATTAAAAAAATGTTAGAGAATTAATCTAAATAAATGTATTCATCCAAAAAAAAAAGATAAAAACCAATTTATATATTAATATAATTATCTGTTTGCCAATACACTAGGATAAATATATTAGCAATTTCTAAACACGTTTTTAAAATATTAGTGTGTATTTTTAAAAAAATAAGACTTTTTTTTACACTAATAAAAGAGCAAAATAATTTTTATTATTTTTTTTTTGCTAGTTATAGTGACTGATCAAATAATCAAATGAACAAGGTAATATATATATATTATCTTATGATCATGATCATTTAAATGGAAAAAAATTTAATTTTTACACTTTGGTAATAAAACTTTTATAATATAATTAAAATATAATTTTATTTTTAAGTAAGTAAAATTTTTTTTAAAATAAATTGATACAACTTTTTTCAGTTTGGACAATTAAACATATTGATACATTATTACTTAAATTAAGTTAAAATTAAAAGTATTTGAAAAATTACTATTTCACTTATTTTTATATCTTTTATATATATTTAATTTAGTTGTACTATGCTTCTGAAACTAAATTTTACAAAAACGTCGTGTTGAATTGTCAAATTATTCACTAGTAAATTTATGATAAAATAAATTAAAGTGATCAATTATTACTTATAATTTAAAAGTGCATTAAAATTGTTTTATTTCATTATAAATATATTAAAAATAGAATTTATAAAATTTATTTTAAAAATTAAAAGAAAAAATAGAAGATTACTTTCACATTTATATATGAATAATTTTATACTTTCATTTTGTATATATTTTAAAAATTTATATACACCAAGATAAAAAAAAAAGATTAGGATGAATCTGTTTTAAAAGAAATGTCTGATTCTATTGTAACATCACTTATAGATTTTCTGTACTTCTTCCTTTCGGCATTTTCAATTAATGAAAGGGTTGAGGTATTTGTTCTACTTTTACTACTTGATCCTTTAATAGATACTTTACTGATTTTATCTGCAAACGTTAAACTACTAATTGCTTCCGATAAATATTTCTTATTCTTTGTAATCTGTACAATCATTAATGTTTTAGAATCACCTTCTGAAAAAATAAAAATTTAAAAACAATTTAACTATATGTTGTATAAAAAAAAACATACGTAAAGAATCTTCTAATAATCTTGTTAATAAACAATTTCTATATGGTACATGTGAAGCTTTGGCACGTAAAGCTAAAACAACATTTCCCAATTCAGATAATGATTTATTTATACATTGTGTTTCTTTTAATTGTTGTCCTACAACTTGAGACTTTGATACACGTTCAGAACCTGCTAAATCAATTAAATTTAACTTTCCTTTACATTCAACATTAGTTATTTTATTTTTAGTTATAACATTAACTAATGTTATTGAATGGGACCTAGAAGATGTTTCATTAGCTGCTGTTGATGCAACACATCTATTTTTTCTTCCCAATTTTATTAAATCCTCAACATTATTAACATTTGTAACTTCTTGTTCACTTAAACCTCTTATTTCTTGTTTACCATTTTCACCTAGTTTTAACATTAAATTATCACCTCCAGGAGAAAAAAGATCTCTTATTTTTTCATTATAAATTTCAATCATTGAAACTGTTATTTTACTTTCTAAAATTTCTTTTTGATCATCTAAAATTTTAAATAATTCAGATATTGCTCTTTTAACAATTCCTGGATTAGAATCAGGACCATCCATTGTATATGTTTTTCCACTTCCAGTATGTCCATAAGCAAAAATACATACATTTTTACCATCAATACAGCTTGTCACAACTGGACTAATTTCATTATATATCTGCAAAAAAAAAATTATTTTATATATGTATCTTTTTCAAAAAAAAAAGACTTACATTTTCTTGATCATCAATTTCTTTAAAAACTTTATCAACACTATATTTTTTATTTGAACCATTGTCATTTGTTATAGTAAGTTGATCAACATCATAAGGATCAGTTGTGATAAGATTTTTATCATACTCTTCACCAGTATTAAATGGTCTTATTCTACAAAAAACTCTAATATTTCCTTTTAATTTAACAATTTCATCATGTAATTTCTTCCTGCGCTCAATCTCTTTTTTGTAATTCTTTGATAGATTATTTAAAGTTGTCATAAAAAGTTCAATTATTTTATTGGTCTCTTGTCTCATTAAATTGTTTGTCTCTCTTAATAACTGGTTTTTTGCCTTTTCAAATTCATCCTAAATAAATATAAATAAATAAAATAAACTGATTAATTTGTTTTTTTTTTAAAAAAGTTTTACGTAAAAACTTGATGAATAAAATATTTTTTTTAATATTATAGAAAACAACATACTTTTTCATTTTTAAAATTTGTTATTTTTGATAATATATCTTTTTTATATATAGATAAATCAAATGGTAATTTGTTTTTTTCTTTAATATTTTTATACTCTCTATCATCTTGAACTTCTTTATCAACCATAATTGGTATTTGCGCAAATGTCATATTATTTGTAAGTTTTAATCTATCAAGTTCCTTCTCTGCTTTTTGTAAATTTTTTTTTAATTCCAAATTTTCATCACTTAATTTGGCAAAATCTAAAGATAAATATGAAATACCTTTAAGAACTTTTTGTTCACCATATTCTCCATGTTGTGAATCACCACCTAAAACTTGGTAACTTTTATCATATGTAATTGAATGTTTATTAAGAAATTTTTTAAGTGAAGCAATTTCTGTTTCTTGTTCATCTATTATATATTCAAGATTTTTAATAAGATTATTCTTTTCTTCAATATTTTCTAAAATAAAACGATATTTTTGACATAATCCATCAACATGACAACATTCTGTTGATATTGGTTGTGAAGAACTACTACAACCACTATCAGAAGATAATTCATGAATAGATGTATTAGAGGATGATAATGAATAAGCACTTAAATTTTGTAAACAATCTTTATCAGCTGATGGAGAATGTAACAATGTTGATGTTTTATATACCATTCTACAAAAAAAAAAGATAATGATAAAATATAATAATTTAATTCTAAAAAAAAAAAATGTTTAGTTCCATAATTGAAAAAAAATAATATAAACAGATATAAAAATCATATTAAAGAAACTATACTTTAGCATATATACATATGGTACATTATAATTTTATTATATAAAGAAACACTGGTACTTTCCAATGTATTCTTTTTTCTATATGTAAATATTTATTTTAACAGTTAAATATAAAAGATTATATTTCAAATAAAATACATATATCTTAAGATAGTAAAGAATAAATTTGTATGATTCAAATGTGTTCCTTCAATATATATTTATATTTTAAGAATGGTACCATTTTTATAATCATAAACCATGAAATAAAAAGAAAAAGAAAAAAAAAGGAAAAAAAACGATAATAGCTTAGTAATGAGTAAAATAAACAATTTATAAAAAAATAATAGATAAACTTTGTCACCTATAACAAATAAAATAATTTAAGAACAAAAAACTATTATTAAATAAATTAATAATTATTTTTTATGTTAATGATAATAAAAAAAATTACTTAATAAGATTTCATTTTTAAAATGTAACATAAATATTTATAACGTTCCTCATTTTATATTTATATTAATTTTAGAGAAAAAAAATTTCTCTTACAAAAATTGATAAAATTTAAGTATAAAATACATGAAAACAGCACTAAATAAAAAGTTGTTTTAATATACTTAATCATTACTATATACAAAAACTTTTTTTATGTATTTAAATTCAAAATCAAGCAATTAAAAAGTAGATAAATAAATTTAAAAAAAAAAAATGGAATATGAATATACATACAGTAAAGAAAAACTTTTTAAGGGCAAAGGTATTAATTGACACCGGTATGTATATTTTTCTAAATAAAATATATTAAAATTTTCTAGTTTTATTTAATCATTTAGTCAATTATATTGTTTTTCTTTAAATAAAGTAAAATATTTTGAATATGATATATATATATTCATATTTTATACAATAATATTGCAAAAATATTACAATAAAGATGATATATTTATAAAAAATGATATAAAAAAAATAGATAATTGTAGGCAAAATAGCTACATTAAAGATTTAAATTATTTGTGATATGTTAGAGATAATTATTGGTATATGATAATATGGTAAATATATAAAAAAAAAGTTTTGATTTTTTATTATATGAAATAAGTAAAACTATGTAGTGATAAGAATATTTATATAAAAACATTCCAATAATAAAATATATTAGAAATTTGTTTTTCGTATTATCAAAATAAATAAAGAAAATTTAGTTGTGAATTGAACAATAGATTTTAATAAAAATTTATCAATCTTATATAATATATGTATATATAATTAAAATACATTTGAAATAAGATTACAACTAAGAATGTTGTAAAAGTTGTTAATAAAAAAAAAACTATTTTTAATATTCATACTATTGTAGACAATTTTCTGTTCATTTTTTTTTTTGGTTTATCTTTTTTATAAATACAGGTATAGTTAATAAAAATATATATAATAATTAGAAAAATTAAAAAGAGAGAAGATTAAAATAAATAAGAATAAGCGAGATATTATTGTATAATATTATATATGAAAGTTAAAGTAACTACCTAAAAGTTATCAATCAACTATATTACTACCTACTTATCATTTTAAAAGTAAAGTTAAAAGATTATTACTTTATAATGATGTTTTACCCTTTTTAACAGAGAAAAATTTTTTGAAACATGATATATAAAACATTACTTATATCATTATTATAAATAAAAGATTTTTAAAATCTTTTCACGTCACATAATAATTATAAATAATAAAATGTTCTAATCATTCTTTGGGTTATAAAATATCAACCTTGAGATGATTGTAAAACAATATGAAGTATTTATATTGATAAATAATATATATTTACTTCAAACTATTTGATATATTTACATATTTACAAAGATTTGACAGTTTTTTTTTTTCTTTATTATAAAATAGTTATTTTGTTTAAATTTAAAAAAAATTTTTTTTTAAAGTTAAACATTTAAATCTCATATTACTGTGATAACAAATAGTAAATATTTAAGGATACTTTTGTATAATCTTTTTGACATATGATTCTTTTTTTTTATATTTTAAATATATTTAAACAAAATGTTACAATAAATTTTATCAAATGGCAAAAAAAAAAGATAGAAAGTTATTTGATCTTAAGAAAAAAGTATAAACAAGTTATAAAAGAAATTTTTAATATAAGTTTAGTATGATATATTTTATTAAGAATATAAAGATTTTTTAAAATAGAAAATAAAAATTTAGATATAAATAAGGATATTCTAATTTGAAATGATATAAATTTTTATGTACAAATATGTCAAAAAGAGTCATTATACAATTTAACAAAATATATATTATATTCATATTAATATTTAATTACAAAAGCAAATGAAAATAGTATAATTCACTTTTAATGATAAAAAGAGGTTAATGTTAAAATTTTATATTTCTAGTAAAGGATAAATATTTTTATATTAGAGGAAAATTTTATTTGATAACATGTATTATCATTTAATTTAAAAATGTAATAATAAAAATATGATAATAATATTTAATAATAACAAGAACTGTTTTTGTTTATCAATAAAACTATAATATTATAAAAGTATGTATACAAATTAATTCTATTCATCTAAATTACTACAATTTTTTTTGTTGTAAATTTATTATTAAAAAGTATGAATACATATAATATAAATCACACAAAAATAGTTAGAGGACACAATCGTTGTAGATAGTTATAGTAATTGTAATTTCTACGACATAATCTCTTGTAAATCAGCATGGTAATTTTAAAAATAATAATATTATTAAAATTATATTGAAATATAAAATATATTAATTCTCTAAGTAATAAAAGGATATTTAAAAAAGACCATTTATTCATTATTGTAAAATAATATTATATATAAAAATTTATGTATTTCTACTATATATATAAATATATTTGAAAAAATGTATTATAAAAATTTTCTTTATTTATAAAAAAAAGACACAAGATACATTAATATTGTAAAATGTGAAAGATAATTAATTTAGCTCTATGATTGGTCTTATTTATTTTAATTTTTATAAATAGATCCTTTTCAAATAATTTAAGATATATTAATTATATATATTTTATTATATAGTTTAGGATATATTATTAAGTATTAATAATTTTAACAAATAGATTGTCAAATTTATGGGTTAAGAAAATTATAAAATCTATTTTATAAATTTTTATTATTAAAAAAATGATAGGATTTTTATAGAAAGATTGTTTCTTTTTAATTACCTTTCGAATAAATCTATAATTTTGTAGAATAAGATAAAATTTAATAAATATTAACTTAAATAAATAAATATATATATATATATATATATGTTTATCAAAATATACATATTATAATGATGAGTCATAATGATATGATGTTTAATTAATCTTAAAAATAAAAGAGTAATTATATTAAAAAGTAATTTGTACTAAATAATCTATAAATACTTAAAAATAAGAGGAATTTAAATGTTTAACATTGAGAAATGGAACATTAAAACATTTAACTAAATATTACTACACTTTTATTAAAAGGTTTTTTGTTAAAGAAGTACCAAAAACTTTTTATTAAAATTTATTTGATTGAAAAAAGACAAATAGGAAGAAAAACTTTTTTTTTACAAAAATTTTAAATAGAAATCCTCAAAATATATTTGTTTAATAAAATATAAAACTACTTATCATTATTACAATAAAAATTCATGCTTTTGACAGTTAATTTTATTCTTTTTTTTTGTATTGATAAGATGATTATTTTTTTGCTATTATAACAAAACAAGTTAAAGAATATTATTTATTCATTTATAAAAAAGAAAGCTTATGGATGTACTGAAATTTTTAATACTATTACAAAAAATATTAAATGTTAAAAAATAATGTTTTTAAATTTATTACAAATTTTTAAAATAGTTGTTAATATATATAATAAAACAATGTAACTTTATATTATATTTAACTTATGTGTTGTTCTAAATACAAAGTTTAATCAGATACATATATTACAATAATATTAAAACAACATAATAATAAAAGTAAAATTAAAAATAAATAAAATTAAAAAAATATTATTATAAATAAAGTAATCATTATATTAAAAATTTTACGAATTTTCAATAAATAATATTATATATGATTCTTTATATATTATTTTTATAATATTTTATAACTTAATAAAATTAACTTATTATTACATCTATCTCAGGAGATGTTAAAGTGATTAAAAATTTTTATGATAAATGCTACTTTTTAATAATAATTATATTTAATTAACTAATATAATTTATCATTTACAATGCATGGATCAAGTTTATATTTAATTTGTTCTTTCTTTTTAACATTCTTATAATATTTTTATTTTTAAATTTTATGTCTGAGAAACATAATACTTTTATTTTAAAAATTTTAAATTATACCACATTTTTGGGACAATTAAAAATCATTTGCATTTTTTTAAAACTTTTTTTATTTATAATTAAATTACTTATTGATAAATTGTGGTAAAATAATACATTTTATATAAAATACCAAGTTTTTTTTTTAATGTCACTAAAATTATCTCACTCTATCTTAAAATAAAATTTTTTTATTTTTTAATTGTTTAGAAAAATAATAAAAAAAAAATTATAATTTAAAGTGTACTTCATCATAAATAATTTTATTGTGTAACATAGTTAAAAAAAATTAATTTTTGAAAAATATTTTCTTTACTACATAAATTCTTTCATCCATATAAAGTTGAAAGGTAATTTAAAGAAATTATATTAAAAACATTTGCTGAAAATGTTTTATTTATTGTGTGTATATGGAAAACTTTTATTTGAATATTTGCATTTTTAATTTTTCACATACCCACATTATTATTTTTAAGTAATTTAATTTATAATATATTTAATTTTTTTTATTTGAAGTTTAAAAATTACGATGATTTAATCAACAATCTTTATAACTTTATACATAATTACGTGTATTTTTTTTTATAAAAATAAAAATGTTACTATTGATTAATATATATAATCATAATTTGTTATAAATAATTAATTTTTGAATTAAAAAATTTTTAAAAACTATAAAGTAGTACAATATATAAAATGAAAAAACAAAAAAATTATTAAAAATTATTTTAGAAAATAAAAAAAGTACTTTTAAACGTTTAAAAAGCACTTTCTAGAAATATCAGCTTAATTTCTTTTTCATACTCATGTTTGAAATACTTTTTTTTTTCTTTTAAAAAGAATTACATAAAAAAGCTTGTTTTTTTAAAATAAAATTTTAAAATTTTATATTTTTGGATGAAAATAAATAAAACAATTATTATTAAAGTAAAAAGAGAAATAACGGAAAATACAACAATATAAATTATGATAAAGAAGACTAACAGACAGTTATGAAATGGCATTGTATATTTGATTGTTACTGTCATACAACTATCTACATGTTTTTTTTTTAATTTGTTTATAACAATTTATAAAATATATGTAGATAATTAATTATATTATATATTAATGTTTAAAACATGAATAATAACTTGTAATGTCTTATATTTAAAGAAAAAAAAATTTATTTAAAGGTAAATGCACCAAGTTATTACTCTCCATTTAAACAAATATTTATTTATTTAAAATTCGTGAACTTGTTTTAATTTATCAAATATGTGTTTTTTAAACTTATACATATATATGTATTTTTTTTTATCTCTTTTTATATTCTCTTTCAACATCTATATACTCTCTTTTTAGTATAAATATATTGGAAGAAATAAAATTTTACTAGTAGATATAGTTTTATTTTTATCTGTTTTTATTGAAATTAAAAAGATATTATTACACAATTAAAAATAGTAATAGTTAAATAAAATACTTAAATTTGTTTTTTTTATGTTATTTTAAATTTTTAAACTATTTTTAAGATTTATGTATTAATTTCTTAATTTTGCAATTCTTATTTAAATTTTCTTAATAATAAATTTTTTTTTATAAATAATTATTATTATTTTAATGATACTTATTATTTTGATTTAACATTTTCAAAAAAAAAATATTTGTTTACAAATATATTTAACATCTGCTTTCATTAAATTAAACTATCAGATATGGTATATTGATAAATATTCCCCACAAGTGAAGTCTTAAAAGTGTTAGAAAAGAAAAAAAAAAGTCAAATGATATTTTCAATAAAAATATCACTTGATATATTCTGTTTTATTTCACATGTCATTTTTATAAAATTATTGAATTTCTTTCATCTTATGATCATATGTTAAAAAGTATATTATTTTTCTTTTTAAGTAACATTTTTCCAATACTTTCTTCATAGTTTGTCTTATAACGGTATAATGTGTCATCACGTGAAGCTAAAACATGTGCATGTTAAATAGTCTCATTCTACAAACGTTTAATCAAAATTTTAAAAATATTTTATATTGAGATAAGCGATACACTTTATTATTTCTTACCTTTCTATTTAATTATAATATTTTTAATAATGAAATTACATATATATGTATACATATATTAAGAAAAGTTTTAATTATGTATAAAATATTGTAGTGATATATCTATTTAATTTTTATTATAAACACATTTGTCCACATGTACACATTTATCATTCCTGTACTATAGACTTTAATATCATTCGTTTTTTTTTTTTGTATGATGTTATCTTCTATCTAAATTACTTTATATATAGTTTTCTTATTCAATAAATATTTTATTGTATAATTTGTATTTCATTCCAATAATACCGATAAGTTTATAAACTTTTCTATTAAATATATGTATTTATTTTCATTTTAACTTATTTTATTTATAGTTTTTCGTAATTATTTGTATATTTATATATATATATATATATTTCGTTTTACTTTTAGTTTATAATTCAAACAACTTTATATTGTACAAAATTGTTTAAAAATTAAACGATGTCTGTTGGTGATCGTAGAAAAAGTTTATTAAAAATTGTCATTCTTGGCAATTCTGGTGTTGGTAAAACTTCTTTAATGAATCAATATGTAAAACAAAAATTTACCAATCAGTATAAAGCTACTATTGGAGCTGATTTCTTAACTAAAGACATCAGAATTGATGATAGACTTGTGACAATGCAGGTATGTATTTTTAATTTATTATTTAATATATAATATAATAACAACAAAAATTATTTACTTTTTATAAAATTTAAGATTTGGGATACAGCTGGTCAGGAAAGATTTCAATCACTAGGAGTTGCTTTTTATCGTGGAGCTGATTGTTGTGTTCTTGTCTATGATGTAACTGATACTGCCTCATTTAGACAACTTGATTCATGGAGAGATGAATTTTTAATTCAAGCAAATCCTAGAAATCCTGAAAGTTTTCCTTTTGTTTTAATTGGAAATAAAATTGATCTTCCAAATCATGCAGTAACAGAACAACGTGCTAGAAAATGGTGTGAATCAAAGAATGGAATACCATATTATCAGGTATCTGTTAAAGAAGGAACAAATATTGACGAGGCATTTAATGAAATTGTAAGAAACGCTCTCCAACGTGAAAATACAGATGTACATGATTTTCCAGAGTATGATGATCAAATTCGCCTTAGTGATAGAAGCAACAACAAAAATAATGGAGGAAGTTGCAACTGCTAAATGAACCATTTTTTACGTGTTACTTAAGTAAAAATCATATAAATTTTTATAAAAAAAAAAATTTAATCTTATGACATGTCATTTGATTGCAACTATATTATAACTCAAACATTTATTTTTTAATTGGTACCATTGATTTATAATATGGAGAAAAAAAAATACAATTATATAATTTAGAATGCAACATCCATTTATATAACTTAATCAATTTTATTATGATATTTTTATTCATCAACTCTAAAAAACTGTTTACCTATCATTTACTTGATATTCTTTATTGAAAAGAAAGTCGGAAAGCATATTCTTTTACTAATACAAGCATTCAGGATGTTTGGTATAAATATAAATTAATGCATGCCTTGTCTTTATAAGTATGTAATAAATTAATTATTTTTATAATATATTTTTTTTTACCTTGTCATTAATTATTATTTTCCAGCATCTAAAATCTTGTATTTTTTTTTTATTTTTAAAATAAAAAAAGATTAATACATATACATTAACATATATATTATTGATAATTATAATAATATAAATTTAAAAAAACTGAATAATGTTTAAAATAATAAAAATATTTATTTATCATTTGAGGTATCATAAATTAGAATTATTTTGAAAAATAAAAAACAAATATGCATGTATAAACATAATTTATCTTTAACTTTATCCCATAAACAACGTATGACAAGATAATGAGAATTCCATGTTTATTATTACTGATGTTTTTTAATTTTTGATATTTGATACTTTAAATTTAAAAAGTATACTATTTAATATTAAGTGATAAATAAATTTTTTTTTAAAAATTCATACATTAAAATAAATAAAAACAACGAACTTTAAGTCATTGTTATAATCTTTTTTTTTTCAATCCCTTGTTTTAATAAAAATGTATGTAAAAGCATGATTTTTATATTTTTAAAATATATTAAAGTTTATATTTTATATACCTATCTTCATCTTTTATTACTTTTGATTTTATCAATATTAAAAAGCAATATGCTAAATAATATATGTGCACTTTTCGTTATCTTTTAATACACATTATGCAATAGAAATATATATATATATATATATAACATAATAAACCTTTTTAATATTGTCTAGAAAAATCTTTAAAAGTTTATCAAGATTTGTATATATATATATAAATTACTTTATTAAAATTAGATATATTAATAAAAGTTGAAAAATTTATTTTAACAATTTGTTACTTTTTGAAATGTAAAGTGCATTGCAAGTTTAGTTATTAGAAAAAGTAATGGCATTAATAAAAATGATCAGTAAACTTTTGATAAATATTTTTAATTTAAAGGGGAAAAAGTTTATTATTGTTAAGATATAATATGTTATTATGAAGAATATTTTATATATTGTTTTTCATTTTTACATTTCGTAAATTAAAATGATAGATGAATATTAATCAAATTGCAATAAGATTTGTTATCAAAAATTAAAAAAGATTATAGTTTAAGTATTTTAAATTATATGAAATCTTCATGATCTTAAATAAGGATAATAACAATTTTTTTTATTAAATATTATAATATTTATAAATATGATTCATCTTCTTTTTGTTTTGTTTTGGTTAATATAATATTTTTATTTTAAATTGTAGTACTTTATATATATTTAAGAAAAAAATTATTTTGATAAAAAGTTTCAAATAATGATTATTTAATATCTTAAATTGAAATTTTAATTTTCAAATGTTCATTTATTATTTAATATTTTAATATTCTTTGTCAACATTTATTACATGTTATTATTTAAAGAAAAATTTATATATATATATATATTCATTCATAAACTTATTACTTAAAAATGAAACAATGACAAAAATGTAACATTTTTAATATGATGCATTTAACAAAATCAGCTGTTAATAACAGTTCCAATTGTATAAAAGCTTTTTCTTTTTACAATTTAACTATTATTTATCTTTAAATAATCTTCTTTCTTTTTCTATTATTTCTTTCTTAAAATCAAAAGAAGTAGAAAAGTGCATTGGTTGTAATATTATACGAAAAAGTCTGAAAATTTTTACGATACCAAACAATGAATTATTTGAATTTTACTATAAATTTATCTATCCATTTATTTTCATTTATTTGATTTATTTTTCTTTTTAAAATATATAAAATAAGCATAAAAATTTAGCATTATACACACATATATTTAAATATACATATATATGTCCCAAATATAGTTAATTTAAAATGTTAAATAAGACAAAACAACTAAAAAAGAATTTTAGAAAATTTTTTATCTTTTAAAATTTAAATATTACTATTTTTAAATCTCATAAGTCCTAGAAATTTTAAAAATAAAATATCATGTAATAGGAAAAGAGTAATAGTTAAAATTTTAAAGATATAAAGAATATTTAAATACCCTTAAAAATATTAGTCATATTTAAGTAACGCTAATTTTTTATTTTATATTTGTAAATAATGAAATAAAATAAATAAAAAAAAAAATACTTTTTTTTTATAAAACTTTATTTTAAAAAAAAAGATGATTAATTGGATTAGAGAACATTTTATTAAATATATTTATAGACGTATTTTAAATAAATTAAATTTAAAAAAAAATAAAAATTATTTTTTTACATTATTGTTAAAAATATATTATAAAATATATTTTTTTTTATTATGTATTTATACTATTATTAAATAGTAAAAGTTATGATGTAATTTTACTTAAATGAACAATAAAATTTTAAAAATCCCTTTTAAAATAAAGTTCATTTTGTTAAAATATCATATACAATTTTTCAGATTTCATGTTCCTTGTTAAATGGGTCTTTTTTCAAAAATTCTCATTAACAGTTTGTTATGTCATATGAGTTTGTGTGTAAAATATATATATATATATATATAATATACATATTGAAATAATGACAAAGTTTAAAATATTATATAATAAAGAGTAGTGGTATGGGGTACTCACTTTGCCGGCCATTACAATGTTTCAAAAATTCAAAAATTTAAAATATAGAGTTTGGTGTTTTATTATGTTATGTGTATGTTGTAGTTTAAATTTATATTGCTTTTTCTCGTTTGTTTCAAATTACATAATACTAGAAGATAAAAGAAAAGAACTGAATGAGGAGATGTATTATGTAATATATTTTAAAAATAGTTGATGAATGTATATTATTTGTATGTATGTATATATATATATAAAATATATATATATTTGTGTCCCAAAAGAGCCCTGATAAAAAGATATGGACCGTGCGAGAGTTGATTGCCGTCCCTTGGTTCGCCGTCCCCAAAAGAATGAATAATAAGAAAAAGGAAATTTCAATAGAGTCATCTGTTGGCATAAACAAAATGTTGCATCATAATGTTTTTATATTATTTATTTTTCTTAAAATATACATTATTTTTGAAAAATTTTATTCAAAATATTGTAATAAGATTCTTAAGTAAAGAAATACAATATTCTTACAATATGACATATATCATTCTAACTTTTTAAATGTTTAAACATTAACTTTTTCATATCGTTCGTAATATATATAAAATATTGTAATATTAAAAAAAAATTTTTTTTTACTTTTTTTTTTAAATATTAAAATTTAAATTTAAACCTTTACTTTTATAACAACTAATAAATATTTTCATAATAAACATAATTCCTTTTAATAATGTATGTATATAACAAAATTTACTTTAACTTTTTGTCCTTCAAAAGTTTTTCTGAATTATACATAATATTTTTATCAAACCTTTTTACACTTTATCATTGTTTATTCATTTATTATGTTTGTATAAAATCAAAAACCCATATCGTTATTCTTTCAATATTTGTACGAAAAAAATTGATTATACTGTAAAAATGAATAATTTTTTTTTTCCTTCCGTCATATGAATGAAAATTAAACCGCCCGGTTATAAGAACTTTTTTTGTTCTTTGTAAAGCAGCTGTTATAAAAATACATATTAAACAATTTATTCTATTTTTATAATGTATATTGTTCTTTTTTTTTTCTATGATATAAAATATTAATATTATAAAATAGATTTAAAAAAAATATTAGTTTTTATATATAATAAATTATTTATATATGTATATAAAGATAAATGACATTTATAATTATTATTTAAATTTTTATAAAAATATGATAAAATAATATAAAATTTTGTAAAAAAATTATAAATTTTAACGTTAATATTTTATGTCGTATATTATTTTATATATTTTTCAACAATTTTGATCCTCTCAATGATCACCGAACATTTGGATGTATTGAAATTTTTATGTACGTATGCATTTCTCAACGAATGGTGGTCATATTGCGTAGTGAACCAACTATTATGTATAAAATTTTATTACTTATCGCATATTCCTGAGTTCTATAAAATATAAAAAGAATACTGGGACAGCGCTCTAGAAGCTAGTTACTTAGTACTGACTTATATTTTTAAGTTAAAAATAAAATAAAAGCAGAAGTTCTTTTAGATGCTTCTCTATTCTTTTCTTTTATAATATTACGTTTGTATGTCTTATAAATATTAATTGTACTTACACATACATATACCCATTAAATTTTCCTTGATAATATAGCACGCAGTTGGTGGTATAAATTTAAATTTTATATATTTTTACATATCAAAACATGATAAGAATCTAAATTTCTTAAAATTTTTTATAATAATATAATTTAATAATATAACTATATATATATATATTTATATTTTTATCCATATATATATAATAAAAAAAATTTTTTTTTTCTTTACATACATGTATATTATATAATAATATATTAGTGATGTTATACTATTATAATTGAATTTGGACAACATTCACATATAACTTTTTAGTTGATCATGATTTGTAGAAGGCGCTTACGTCCCACACTCCATTCGTTAACGTTGTGTTCAATCATTTTGTTGTTCTTCCTTTATATTTAAAATTTTTATTCTCGACTACCAACCTTTTTTCTTATCCTGACATAATATATACATATTATATAAATATATATATATATACTTTAGTAAATTTTATCAAAAATAAATAACATATGAGATGATTTTACTACAATTTATTCATAAATATATTAATATTACTTATTTATAAGTTATTTTTCCATAATTAATTATATAAATAATAATTTTACATTATAATATTTTAAAAATTAAAAATATATTATAATTATATTTTAAATAGCTTTTACCATTACATATATATTATATTTCATTTAAACAAAAGAACATTATTTTAGATATATTTATTAATTATTTAAGGATATATATTATATTTATGTGTTCTATATGTAAATATTAGCCTTTATTATATAAAACAACTTTATAACATTTTAGACACACAAAAATTCTATTTTATTTTTAATTAATATATATTTATAAATATATTATCCAATAATAGCTTATAAATTTTGTAATAAAAATAAATATTATTAATGATAAATTTTAGAGGATTATATATATATAATATCCATCAAAAGACTCTAAATATTTATATCCTTTAAAATTTTTCATATTTATATACCTGTTATGTTCTTCTTCTTTTTTAATTTTCACATTTTACAAATATTAAATATCTTATAATATAAATAAGAAATCCAAAAAAAAAAAGATTCATTTAAAAGCTTATTGAGAATATACATTTTTAATTAAAATAATGTTACTTTAAAATATCAATAAAGAATTGTTGTAAAAAATAATGCTTTATTGTATAATAAATTTGATCTATTAAAAAAAAGAAGAAATTTGAGGAATATTGTATTGTGAAGTATACATACAAATAATAATATTATCAAATATAATCTTTTATTTATTATGTATTCTTATTATATTTTCAAACAGAAATATTGTATTTTAGCAGTTTAACGTATTCATAATTAATATAAATAATTACTAGACACTCAAATAATCTTTTTCTTTCATTTTAAACGTTTTGAGACAATACATTTTTAATAATATGTTAATGTGTTATGATATCATTTTATGGTATATATCATTTGACTCATTTCTTCTTTTTAATTGATAAACCTATTAATTTAAGTCATTATATATATATTATTTTTTTTTTGTTTCTTTATAAAAAAAAAAAATTTTTTTTTTATAATATAATTTATTTTATATCAAAATAAAAATCCTGTTTTTCGGTTAATTGTTAAACTATTAATATTTATTGTAATTAAAAAATTTATTTTTACATTGTGACACTAAGTTTAATTTTTAAAATTTTTATTGTACTATTTGAATATGACACTTTTGAGTAATCACATGTAACAATTGTAAGAAAAAATACTTTTTATTTTTAAGGTTCATATCTCAAACAAAAATTTTTATATATAAATAAAAGGATGGAGTCTTTTTTCATTGAAGGTTAAACCTATAAAAATGTCATTTATTTGTTACTCTTTTTATAAAAATTTCCTAATTAACTTTGTTTAACTAAAATTTATTTCTTTATTTTGTGAACTTAGTTCAAAGATTTATTTGCACTTTTATATTTTTAAAATTATTTAACGTATATATAAATAATCTTTTTTGTCTAAAAATATGTTACATTTATAAAGTAGTATATTTATAAGACATTATAAATGACACTTGCTATAATATTTATAAAAAGAAACAAAAAGTATATAATAAATATAGATTATTTAAATATTTTCTAATAATTATATTTAAATCCATATATAATAATTATGAATAAAAAAATTGATGGTTTTAAGTTAATATAATAATAGTATCCTTAAAATATTAAATCCCTATGTCTTAGTTTTTAGTGATATTCTTTTATAAATATTTTTGTTACATTTTTATCATAATCTTATTTAATACATCAAACATTCGTTTTAAATATTACATTTATTTTAAAACTTTTTATTTCTTTTTGTTAAAATATAATAACACCATTCTTATTAAAAATATTACCGCGTTAAAATTTAAATATTTTTACTATATATATTTTATATATTTGAAGATAAGAAATAACTGCTCATTTTAATTATATATATATATATAAAAATATTCATATAAACTTTTTTCTTCCTTACTTTTACTGGAACGACCTTGGTACATGATGTTGAATTTTACTATATTTTAAGTGAACTGGATTGAAATCCGCAGCCATCTGATTGATATATATATTTATACTTTATATAGAGGAGCATATGTAGATATTGCTCATAAAGTAAAAGCAACTCAGGTGGTAATATTTATTATTATACAAGGGGTATATTTATTAATAGTTTGGGGGTAAAAATAAATCAGATGTTTAAATGCATAGAAAATTTGAATTAAAATTTGTATGTGTATTAAAAATGAAAGGAATCATGTTCGTAGGGTTAACTAGAATATATCTATATATCTTTACAATCATGAAAGAAACCTATTGTAAAACCAGTTTTTGAGCTTTATATTTTTACTTGTTAATAAGTTGCTTTGTTAATAAAATACATATAGCTGATTTTAAAATATGTTCATGATTTATTAATATATAATATTTTAAAATAATACATAAATATTTAAAAATAATTATCAATAAAATAATTTATAAAAATTATTTATAATATATTAACAATATATTATCTTTAATATTTAGTCATTTTTTTTTAAAATACTAATAAAATTAATAATAATTTTAATCATAATATATAATTATATTTTGTTATATAATATTTTCAAAATTTTACAAATCCTTATCAGTAATTATTGTTAAAATTTAAATATTATAATTTTGAATGTCTATACTTTTACAATTCTCGTATCAAAATATATATATATATTTTAACCATCCAATAATGAGCTTTAAAATTTTAAAAAGAAAAATAATATTTGTAACAAAAATTATCCATTATTACTATTTTTCTTTAAAATCACTTTTAATTTTTAATGTCTTTTTAAAATTTACTTCTATTATTATTAATATTACAAGACATAATTATATATATTTTAACATTTCTTTAAATCTTTTTGTATATTTAATCTTATATATTATATAAAGTATCTTTATTTTTTTTACTGTACATCTTCATATAAATCTTTTACAATTTAAAAATATATATATATATATATATATATATTAAATAGTTTAATTATTTCCTTAATTTGTTTTTATATCTATATTTATTTACATTCATTTTTTTTAAAGCATTTTAAAAACAATATATCTATAACGTGATATTAGATTTTTTTTTAGTAAAATATTTAATCAACAATAATATATTTATTTTTTTTTAATTTTAGCTATTCTGTAAAAATTTTGGACCCAGCTTTTGCTGCTGCTGGATACTCACAACAATAAACTGTTGGCGCACATGAAGGAGGATACAAAAGCACATCTAAAACTATCGTTTGAGAGAAATGTGGCTTCAGCCATTTCTCAACCAACTTCAGTTACTAGTGCATGTAATGATTGCAAGGAACTCAGAAGGTTTGTTTACATACAGAAATTAAAAAAAAAATTAATAATTAGAAAACTTAATATTAAATATGAGATTAAATTTAACAAAGTCTATTTCAACAAACTTTCCTTTTTTTTTCTAGCTCTAATGATGTCATAATATATTTTGTGGATATATTATAGGTACTTTAAAAAATTAAACAATGTTTTAAGCGCATTTTTTAATTCTTCTTTATGTACTTTTATTATCAAATGTACTAATAAGGAGAGATAAAACAAAAATAAAATTAGTTTTTTTAATAATATTTTTACATATATTTTTTTTTATCTTTTTCTACACTTTTCATAGGATAATTATTTTGTCTTTTCTTTTTATCCTGTTCGTTTATCTCTTCTTTTCAGGCTAATATCTTACTTCGTCTCTCATTAGTATAATTTCAATCACTGTCATAGTATATTGCAATTTTTTAGTATAATATTTTCTAGGTTTCCCATTCATTTATATAAGGACAAGTTAACTAAAAATTTATTTTTGCAAAATATATAACTATCTATCTTCTTTTATTAAAAATATTCACAAAAATTATACTTTGAATGATAAATATTTAATGTTTTACTCATTCATACATCAATGAAACATTCTTTTTTATAATAAAATAATTTTGACCGTTCACATAAAAATTAGTTTCTATAACTTTTAGTATGATTTTTAAAGAGGATAAAATATTGCTTATCTTTTAAAATATAATTTTAAAAATAAAAATAAATATTTTTTAACATATATAAATTAATAATAAGGCAAAGAATTTTTATTATAGATTAATATTTTTTAAGAATTTAATATCTTCATATAACTACCCTTCCTGTTTGATATGGGTTTATATTACCTTATAATGTACCATTTTTTCTTTATCATAACCAATTTTCGTTTTATTATTTTTTTTTTATTTCTTTTATAAGGAACATTGTTCTTAATAATAACAAAAAATTAAATGTTCTGCTTAGGTTTTTCAAATAATTGATAACAATTATTATGATATTTAAATATATATAACATTTTTTTACTTTTTTTTCTATTAAAATATAAATATTTTATTCATTACTTTTCTTTTACAAATGACAACCTTTTTCTTATACATAGTCAAGACTTGTTAATTTAGGCTTTGGAACATAAGTTTTACTTATTTATCATATTCTTATCAAATTTTGCTCTTTTTTTTTATTGTAACAGTATTATAATCAGTCACAAAAAGAGAATGATATATTTGATAGATAATGGTGCCATCACTTTCTTTTTCTTGAATAAAATTTGAACATTATATTTTAGTTTTTTTTTTTTATAAATAGAGTACTTTAAAAAAATGTTTTTTGGTTTATTTCTTAGAATCAAACAAACAGCTAAGTCATTTTCAAATCAACATAAGGTTTAATTACATTTGAAACACGCATTTTTAGAACATCACAGTCATTTTCATTCAAAAAAAGATAATTTATTTGTTAACTATATATAAAATTAAAAATAGTTTTTCCCTTAAAATTATTTAAAAATGTTGTTCTTATTTAACATCTATCCATTTAAGGATATATATATATATATATATTTTTACTATATATATTTATTTATAATAATATATATATATATATATATATATATATATTATACATAGTTAAAAGTACATGAACATTTTTTAAATTATTTTATTTTTGACTAATTAGATAAAATAAGGTTTATCATTAATTTATAGAAAATTGTATATATGTTGCATAATTGTATATATATTTATTAGTCGAAAAAGAAAGAACGCTTAAAAGCTTCATTCTTTTTATTTTGCACTTTTAAAGAACAAAGAACGGTGTATGTTCTTTTTTTTAACAAATTTTTTACCATTATATATTAAAGTTCTCATAGGCTCATCTTTAATTACGCCTTCTTTTGCTATATGTTCTATTATATAGCGAACTTTAATAAAATAAGAACATTTTTTATTTAGTCAAACACATGACGCATTTAAAAATGGGTTTTATTTGTAGTTCTTTGTCGTCGTTCTTCATAAAATATATAAAAATATTGGATTTTTCTCATTTTCCAAGTACATATATTGTTATTATTTATTTGCTCTTTAATGTAACACAAATAATATTAAAACTGCAAATTTTAACTGAAAAATGGTACTTTTTTCATTTTATATTAGCTAACATTTTCTACATTTTTCCATGTTCCATTATCAATTTCCGTTAAATATATACATAAATATACATATTATACATATATATATTTAACATATAAATGTCTAGAAATATTTGCCTTTCAAGTAGTAATTATTTCTGCCCCTAATTTATGAGAAATAACTCTTGATGATAGCGGCAAGAGACATGTTTAGTCAAGATATTTTTTTGAACACCAAAAAAAAGTACTGCATGACAATTTCTATGTGTTGCACTTATTCAACATACAACTCCTCCTATTTTCTACTGACAATCTCTAAAAATTTTTAGATGATAGCGATAGACTGATTTTTTTACGCTTATGTGTGCTTTATAGCAGTTATTTTTGAGAAAAATTTTAATATAATATTGTTAAAATATATTAACTTGTCCTTTATAAATATATATATTTATACATTTAATACTTATTGTCGTGCCATCTAATATTATTTATTTTAAATAATATATATATATATATATACATATATATGTAATATTTTAAATTACTCAATTTCATTATACAATTTTTTTAAGAACACATACCCAGACAACTAAAAAGGAGTAACTTTTCTTTTAAAATAAATTTTTCATATCTTTAAACACACAAAAAGACACGCCCAAATATAATTAGACTTTCAAAAAATCATAAAAGATAAATTTTTTCAATTGCTTGTGGATTAATATCGTAAAGGTGCAAAATAAGCTTCTGTGCTATATAAACACCATCTTACAACATTTTTTAACTAATTGTTTTTTTCACTTTATCTTATATATACATATATATATATAATCTATCAAAACAAAAAAAAATTTATATATATAATTAATAAAATGGATTATTCATTAAATGACATACCTTCTACTAAAAGGAGAAGAAACTTTATCTCTAATGTGAATAATGATGTAAAGAGTAATGTTGAAACAAATTTAGATAGTGAACAACTACAAAAATTAATGAAGTAAATATAACTTTTTTTTTTTTTTTATTTTTTATATTTTATTAATAATTTTATTTTTTAGAGAGGTTCAAGAGTTAAAGACAATTGTACAATCACTTTTTGAATATAAAAAGAAACCTGATACCGAAAGTATACTTTCATCTCTTGGTATTTCAACTGAATCAAGGAAACGTACAGCGAACCAATCTTCATTTCATCCTGAATGTCCTCCACCTATTGCTCCTGTGCAAAATCGTCTGTTTATCTATAAATATTTATTTATAATATATATTTTATAATTTTTTTTTGTACTTTTAGATATTTCATCATCTTTATTACAATTCCCGTGGTCACTGTTACAAGGAACAATACCATGTGCTAGTCCAAATAATATAAATCTAGCCATGATTGATTCATTAACATTTGATGGAACAACATCATCAAATATTCCGGGAGCAAGATGGAATTCACCAAGTTTATTAGAGTCTGTTCGTAAATTAGAATCAAATTCAAGTAAGTTAATTTATAAATTAATTTTATTAATAAAAAAAATAATAATATTATTTATTATTATTATTTTATAGTAAATTCAGGAGACAATACAATGCCAGACTCTTTAAGCTATGATGGTACTGACATTACATCACCAACATCATCAACAAATACACATCAAATGCTTTTGATGATGAATAGAAATAATATTCAGAATCAAAATCTTTTAAATAGTATGTCAGTATCACAAGCTACAAGTGATCTTGCCAAGGTGGGAACAAGTGGGTCATTACAGCAACTGGTCCAGCAAATACAACAACATCAGGCTGTCGCTGCAGCAGCGGCAGCCGTTACAGCAGCAACACAATCACAGACATCACCAACATCTCAAGTGCAAACTGCTACACAACATCTCTCATCAATTGCTCCTGTCGTAACAGCAGCTTTATCAAATCCAAGTTTATTTTTTCCTTTATCAGTACAAAGTAACAATAATAATCATCTTATACAAAATAATGGACGATTATTAACAGCAACACCACATCAAAATAATTCATGTGGATCAAATTCATCATCATCTATATCATCAATTTCCTCAAATAATACAACACCTATTGTAGTACCTGAAAAGAAAAAACAAGTATCTGATGATTTTGTTAAAATTATTCGTCAAAATGATTTGTCTGAGGATCGTATAAGTAGAATAGAAATTCCAGTTAAAGAGGCACTTCTTGTTGACTCATCTTTTCGACCTTCTAGTGAACAACAAATAATACAAATTGTTTTAAAAAATAAAAAAGTTGAGGAACTTGAAATATCAGAAGTTATGACACAACTTTGCAAGAAACTTGCCGAAAAAAGAGTATTTGGTTCTAAATTAATGGCACAAACAACAGTAGCCGGACCAAATCATTCAACTTATAATAATTTACCAATAGAAGGAATTATTTACATACAGCATGTATGTCGCAAAGTTCTTGGAGCAAAAGTAAGGAGTGAAGATGAATTTTGGGATGTCTTTCGTGATGCTATGAGAAAATTGGCAGCGCGTTGCCGTCGTGTACGACATGCCCGAAAAACTAAATCAGTTTTAGAAAATAGCATTTCAATGAAAAAAGAAGCATCATCAGATTCTTCTGGTGACTCTGTCTCAGATAATCATCTCAATAGTTCCGGTGATAGCTCATCTACTTTATTATTACCGACATTAACACAAATATGCTAGACATCCTATCAATAATACTTTGTGAAAAAAAAAAAAATATAATACAATAGATAATGATGAAAGATAGACAGTTGAAAAAGAAAAATAGAAAGAGAGAGAGATGTTGATTAAAGTAGTTAAAATATAGAGATGTTGTTATACAAGAAAAAAAAACTTTACAATTTTACGATGCAAAAAAAAGCCAATTACTTATATATATATTTGCGAATAGTACTCAAAACTAAAATTTTTTCTAAAAATGCAACACCAAAATATATCAAAGTTTCTATTTAAAGGAACATACTATATATTTCTTGTACATTGTTGTTACCTTATTTTTTTTTTTAAAATATTACTTTACTCAAAAGTTTTGGTTGATAAGAAGCACCATCCGACAAAAAATACATATTTGGAATCGAAATAATTTTATCGGTTAGTCAATGGAATATAATGAAAAAGGAAGTTATTTTTTCAATATTAAATATTTTGAATAACATTAAACAATAAAAAGAACAAAAAAAAAGAATAGGAAATAAAAAAAAGAAATTAGAAAATAATATTTCAAAAGAAAGAAAAAATTGTCTATATGTAATAGGACAATTAAAATAATGAAGTTATTCATATGATAAACTTCAACTTTTCATTTTATAAAATATGTATAATAGGATAGAATTGCTTCTTTATCATCCAGCTTTTTGATTAATCTCAGGGCTGTGTGAATTTTTTAAAATCACATATACATTAACATGTCAATTCTTTCTATTTTAACCAAAATTTAAACTCAGGAACTTAGTCTTTTTTTTTTTAATGTATTTTATAAAAATCCTAAAAATTTTAACTACCTATATAATTAGAAAATCCCCTTATAGTTAAATATTTATTAAACATATATAATTTTTTTTTGTACCAAATACTCAATTCAGGAAGAGAAAGTTAGTTTTTTTTTTAGCAAAAAAAAAATAACTCGCTCAATACATTATCCATCTCAATTTATTAACTCAGGAACTCTTTTGTCTCAATTTTTGTAATCAGGATTTTTTTTTAATTATTATAATTTTATGTAAATTTAATTTTTTTTATAATTTTATATCTTTTTTTTTTATTATAATTATACCTTTTATCATACAAATATTTGCCAGCCACACCTCAGGGATATTAAAAGATAAAATATTTTTATTCTAATATACCTAAAAATTACCACAACCTAACAATTTGATCAACAAAAAAATGACTCAGGGAACAATAGTTAGAAAGAAATTTATATAACATATGTAATATCTATTCACATTTAGTTTTAGTTTTGTTTAACATAAAAAAAAAATTTAATTAATTTTTTTTGTATCATATAAAATTTATAAAATTAGTCATTTTAATCATTATGTATCTTGATCTTTTTTTATTTAATATTTACTATCATTTGTATTAAAAAAAAATAATCTTTAATATGCACTTTTTCTTTTTAATTTTTTTAATCTATATAATATTTACTCAGTAATAATATTCAATCTACTTTTTGTCTACAAAAACAATTAATATGTCTTGGGCACAGACAATATTTAAATAATATAATATGTGTATTTTTAATGTAATAGTAAAATGTCTCCTCATATTTAATGGTTTTAGATATCATTAAGATAACCTTTTAATAGGAAATGAGTTTATAAGAAAAATAAAAAATTTTTATAAGTATATATTTCTAATATTACAAATTTTCAAATGTATATTTATATGAAATTGGAGATAATATGGAAAAATTTACTTTTTATTTGGAAGAAAAGATAACAAAATACACATATATTTATTGGTGTACCAAATATTTTAATATTGTTTACATTTTAACTGTGCATGTGTATATATTTTATACTTTATTATTTACATTTTTTTGAATAAAATAAAATTTATTGTAGTATAAACTCTTTAAACTTTATATATATTATATTTTGTCTACACGCTTTTAAAATAAAAATTGTTAAAATATAAAGCATTACATTTATTTTGTCTTCCTCTGTTTTTAAAATTGTCTACAATTTTTCTTTTTTTTTTTTTTATATTCCAGTCTCTCTCTCTCTTACTCTTTCGTTCTTTACTTTTTCTTTCATGTTTTTAAAAGAAATTTATATCTGTATTTGTTTATGTCTATATAGTAAAGTTAAAAAGAGAAAAAAGAAGAATGAAATTAAAATAAATATGTCAAAGAAGAAAACGTTCTTTCTTCATCACTTTAATTATAAAAATGAACAAACATTTAATACCTAATTTTCATGGTAAAATTAATTTAACAATTTATTATGTTATCTTATCATATAATAATGAATGACAAAAAAGTACTTTCTTTTTTTATCTTATTTTCTTTTATTAAAGAAGATATATAATTTCTCAAGGACAAAATAAAAATTTTTAATTAGGTAACATTTATATAAAAAAAAAATAAAAAGATGAAGAACATTTAAAAATTTATGTTACATATATATACAAAACATTAATACTATAATTAATTATATTTTACCATATATAGTATTTCATTTATTTTTTTTTAATATGTATATATTTATTATATTATGAGATACCAGTAATGAGAGAAGTTCATATTTATAAATATATATATATATATATATATATATATATAAATATAATTAAGTGCAAATTAATTGAAGAATGACATATTAAAATGAGAAGAGTAATTTTTGGAGAGGAATAAAAATCGCATATTATAATATATTAACATAAAATGATAAAAAGATTAAATTAGTTCAGTGGTGAATGAATATTATATGTTAAATAAACACTAAAAAATTTTTTTTAAAAGAAAAGATCTTTGATAATTGTGTTTTGTTTAAAGGGAACATAAATCTTTGATGCTAATAATATAAATGAGATACAATTATATGTTAAAAAATTATTTAAATATTTATGAACATATTATTTTAAACTTTGATTTAAATTTACACTTTCTAAACAAAGCTTTTTTTTTACTTTTATTACATTACTTATTTATAGTTTATGTTTTAATAAATTAAAAATGAACAAAATATTTAAAGAAAAAATTTGTTCTGAGCAACATTTTTATTATATAAATAAATAATGTATACCTTTTTTTTATGATTATTAACCATTCCACTTACTCTAACGATTAAAGTCTAGTCATCATTGAGTTATCTTATTATAAACTAAAAGAATAATTTTCTTCATTTTTTTTTATGTTGTAAACAAAATATATGAAACATTGTATATATTATAATACTTTAATAAATATTTTGTATAAAATAAAACTTTATTGATACCAATCATGGATGTTATACAAAAAAATGTGCACTTCATAACTAAATCTTTTTTTCTTTTTTTTTTAATAAATATGAAATGAAATTAGATAGATAAAAGTTTTAACTTTTTTTTAATTATAATGCATATTAGATGCCTTTTAATATGTAGCAAAATGAAAGAAATATGTGCAAAGGTTTGTGTTAAATTCAGGGAACATCTAAAAAATTTTTTTTTTCTAGTTAACTATTATATATAATTTAAATAAAATGATCATAAATTAATCATTGTTACAATTGTTATTTATTATATAAGTAAAAAAAACATGATTCTAAAAAATGAATGTAAAAGATGGATATAATGATAAAAAAAGAAATAAAATTTAAGTTTACATTTATTATAATTTTTTGAAAAAAAAAATATAAATAATTAAAGCATAGAAAATATTCAAATTATATATATTTGTTTTAAAACTTGTAAAAAATATTTTGCATTTTAAAATTATTTTAATATATTTATATATATATATATATATGTGAGCTTGTTATTGAATATATAATAAAAAGATAATTCATTTAAAAAATAATTTCAAGTGAAGTTACATTTGAAAATTATTACTTTTCTTATTATAATAATAAAAATTGAATAAAATTTTTTTGATAATTGAAAAAAAAAACCATAATATTTCTTTTGAATTTTTAAAATGTATTAAACGAAGATTATCATTAAACAATTGATAATATGATAAAGATGTATATTTTTGTTCTTATCTTAACAATCCTTCCCCCCTTTTGTTGAACTAACAAATTGCTGAATAATTAATATCCAAGTAATTTGGGTTAAAATGATATGTATTACCTTTTATGAAAGAAGGTTTGCTAAGATTTTTTGAAAATGATGAATTGTAGGATGAAGTAGAAGTATTATTTAAAATTGATTCTGATTCTCCTCTAGTTGAGTGTAATGGATACCAACGTGGACGATTATCAAATATCTGTGAATCAGATAATGATATTATTACTTGTCCTAAAGACAAACTATCGCTATATTTATCATAATCCCAAACAGTAAATTCTAACCATTGTGAGGGTAATCTTTCATATGAAACATGATATTCAACCATCTGATTCCATACAGGATCTGATGTATTAGGAATATATTTTGTTCTACGTTTACTAGATACTCTAAAATAATAAAATATAAATTAACAATTTAAATAATAATCAGACATACTTTCTATTTGGTAATAAATAAATTTTGACAAATGGGTTTGGTAAAACGATAGAATCATATGTACTTTTCATTTTCAAATTTCTAGCAGCAATAACTGTAACAAAAAGTAAATTTTGTGATAAATCATAAGCTAATGCTATTTGTAGATAACCATTTGAATTATTTATTGATTTTGGTAATCGTTTAGGGCTATAATTATAATCATTATTTTTTCCACAATCATTTGTATTATAATTAGTATTTGTAAGTTCATGTCTATGTGCAGGTATTGGTGGAGCTTCTTTTATTCTTCCATCTGAAATACCATCAGGTGTAGAATCTTCGTAATAAACTTGTCTATTTATACTACGTGTAGATGATTTTTTTAATGTACTTTTTAATGGTTTTTTATAAATACCATTGTTATCTCCTGGGACATCATCATACATTCTATCATTATTTGTAGAAGATAAAATTCCTCCTGAATTATCATTTTTTTTACCTGGTTTTATAGCAATTTCAATTTCACCTTTACTACTATTTAATATTCTTTCAACTTCTTCATAACTTTTACCTGAAAGACTTATATCATTAATAGCTAATACTTGATCACCTTCTTGAATTTCACCTAATGTTTCATAACAATGATTTTTATTAATAGCTGTTATAAATGCACCTAAATCACCATCATCTAATTTTTTACCACCTGTTATTCTAATTCCAGTATCATTAAAAAAATTACTATTTTTATATTTTCTTGTTAATAAAATTCTTTTTATTGATGATTCACGTAATCTTCTTTTTATTGGTAAATCTTCTGGCATTGATATATTAAATAATGATAAATCTTTCTTTGAATTATTATATGGTGAATAATATTGTTCTTTTCTATCCATAAAATTTTTATAATTTCTATATAAATGATTATTATCATTATTTTGTAAATCAAAAATTGATGTTTTTTTCAAAACAGATGGTAATGGTCTAAACAATGATTTCTGATGATACATATTAGAATAATCATTTCTATTCAAATGTTCTCCTTCAATATTATTATAATTATTTAATAAATTTTTTCTATAATTATCTTGTTTAATAGTTGCATAAACTTTTGATAATGGATCTTCTTTTAAATGTGCATTTATTTCATCTGTTAAAGATGTATGATTATTATAAGGTGAAAATTTATTAATATTATATTGATAATCATTCAATTGATTTTTTCGAATATCAGAATATTGGTTTTGTTGTTGTAAATTATTATTATTACGAAAACCATTACCATATTCTCCAACACGAGTAAATGGCCTTGCACCATAATTAGCTTCTTTTCTACTATATACTTGACTTGGAAGTGTAGCACTTCTATAATAATTTTGAAATGAATCCATTGGGATATTTGTTTTCATATTACTCATATTATTATCAAAATACGGTATTAATGTGTTTTGATGATATTGATATTGGTTATCATAAACAAGATCTGTTTCAGGTATTTGTCCTTGACGTGATGATATAATATCATTTATTAAATTATTATCAACATCGTTACCTCCAGACATATAATGTTTATTTAGATAATTAGCATATTCTGTGAGCATATCATTTTGCATTTCTTCTTGTTTGTGTTGTAATAAATTATTAATGTGATTTGAATGTCTGTAAATATTACTATTATAGGGATCTAATAATCCATTATAAGAACGTGATAAATTTTTATCTAATAAATTTTTTCTTATTTCATATCCTTGTTGTTGATCATAAATATTTCCATAAATATTATCTTCTCTCATTTGGTATGGATTATTTAAATCATAAACACTTTTACTTAAATATGGTCTATTAATATTATCACGAGTAGATAATTGATTAGATAATGATTGTTGATATCCTAAAATATTTGATTCTACATTTCTTTGATTATCATATGATCTTGAAAGTCCATAATTTCTTGGTAATGATGAATGATAATTTAAATTATTATCAAAATATTTATAACGATTGGTATCTCTTGATAAATTTTGTTCTCTATAACGTCTTCCTAAAGTTGAATATGGATTTTTAATAGCATCTTGTAAAATACAATCATTAATATCATATATATTTGACTGTTCAGATAACATAGGCATTGAACTATAATGTGGAACAGTTGAGGAATAATCTGTTTCATATAATTGGTCTTGAGACTTATTTAAAATTAATTGTTGAAGGGGTCTATTTAAACCAAAATTGTTTCCTGTATTTATAGTTTCTTTTATTCTTCTTAAAGTATTTAATTTTTCTTTCCTTTTAGCAATTTCATTCATTGCATCCATTCTTTTATATTCTAAATCTTCTTCTCCTCCAAGTGTATTTAAAGCTTCTAAACTTGAATAAAATTGTTGTGAATCTATATTTTCACCTTTATTAGTATAACATTTTGGTGAATAAAAACTTCCTTCTAAATTATTTAAATGTGTCATTGATACATATTGCATATTTTGATTATAATTTTTTATAGTATCATTATTTATATCTTTAGAAATATTAGACCTTCTTAAAAATCCTGTTATAGGATTATAAATATTATATGAATTATATAAATTATTGTCATATTCTGACAAATTTGGAATAGAATTAAATATCTTTTGATCTTCTTTTTGTTTATTTTTTAATAATAATAAACTAACATCTGTCTGGCATTCAACATTGCTATTCTTATTATCAAATATTTGAGATGACTGGTTCTTTTTACCTGTAGTATTTACTAAATATGATTCATTATCTTTTATGTTGTCTTTTTCTTTTTTATTATCTAATATTTTATTAGTATTAGTTTGATATATAGGTAAAGTAAGAGTATCTAAAATATTTGTTTGTGTTTCAGCTTCAAAATAAATTTTTTTATCAGTTGTTTTATATATAGGAATTGATGATGGATCACATTGACAAGCAACAGATTTTAATGAAGAAACATTTATATTATCTAATGATAATTGTGGTTTATTTGAATTTGATATAGATGTTGATTTTTCATGATTTTGTGATAAATGATATAATGGTAAATTTTTAGAAGTTACTACAGGATAATTATATAATTTTTTCATTTTCATATCAAATTGATCAAAAGAATTTTTTAAATTTTCAAATGTATCAATACTATCAATTAAATCTTTTGTCTTTGTAATTCGTGCATTTTTGGTTATCTCTTCTGGTAAATCAGATTTAATTGTATCAGGAATAAGATTTAATTCTGGTGGTCTTATTTCAGTTACAATTCCTGTAGTATACATTTTATTAATTTTATAATTTCTTTGATTAGCTTCAATTTCTGTTTTATCATTTAACAATAAACGTTTAGCTAATTTTTCTTTTAATTCATTTTTAAATGCTACACGTGCCATTATATCACACATCTTTTGTTGTTTCTCTATTGGTTGTGTTAAAATAGATTGTTGAATCTTACCTTTTAATAAAGAAATATTTGATGGTATTGTTCCTGATGTTTTTATAAAATTATCATAATTATTATCAGATTGTCCTAATACTTGTGAATGTAAATTTGATGGTATAAAAAACATTTGTTGTTGTGGTAAAGAATTTGGTTTTCTAAATGAAGCTCCAGGATGAATAGATGGTTCATTAGTAAAAGCAATTTTACTGGCATTATTTAAACCAACTTTAGTTGAAAGTGTAAAATTATCTTGAGTTATTTTTGTCATTGAATCATTAATATCATTTGATAATTTAAATGTTCCTGATAATGTTTTTCTTTTTTCATCATCATTAGATATAGTTAAAGATGTTTGATTCCCAGGATTAAGAGAAAATTTAGTTAAATCATCATATGACAATGTAAAATCTTTTGGTAGTTCATTAGAAGAAGGTGTACCAAGAAGATTAGCAAGTGAATAAGAATAATATAATGATTGCGTAGAAAAACGTTGTTGAGGAATTGATTGATGCTGTATAGGAAGTGATGGTAACTTTCTTCTTCCAGTTTCAAATGTTACAATATTTTGACTAATTGTTTCATCATCATTTTTAATTGTATTAATCTGAGATTTTTCAATCATTTCATTTATTCTACTATTATTTATTGAATCTTCAGATGTTAATATCATTGCTGGAGAACGTTTTAATTTAGCAAAAGAATTATCATTGGTATTTGCAATTGATGCTTCAATAATATCTTTTTCTGTAGCATTATCTAATAATTTAGGAAACAAATTAGGATAATCATGTGATTGAATTATATCATTTGATTTACCATAATTCTCTTTGTATTTTTTATCATCAGATATTTTATATTTAAAACGACTATTATCGTATATAGATGCTCCATCTGTTATATCATTATTTAATCTTTTATCAGAATTTACATTATTTCCTTGTTGTAATAATTGATTAAGTTGCTTTTTGACAGTTTCCATATCTTTATTTGTTTTTGATTCAAGGCGTTCTTCTAATTCCTTTAAACGTCTGTTAGTTTGTTCAGTATATTCTGAAATACTTGAAATTGCTGATTGTTGTCCCGATGTAGATTGAGTAGATTGTCTTTTTATTAAATTGTTAGATAAATCTGACGATTGTTTATTATTACTTTTATCTTCTTTTAATGTTACAATATTATTTATTTTTCCATTATCAATAATTTCTTTATTTTCATTATAATTTTTTATTTGTCCTGAGTATATTTGATGATCATTATATGTTTTTTTATTAATTTGATTATTATTTTTTGCCAACTGATATTTATCTATTTCATTTAAAGATATAATTAAAGGTTTTCTTTCAATTTTGTGAGCAATATACTTTTCTTCAGTATTATTAGAAGAATCTTCTTCAATATTTTCTGGAATTGTATAAACAGGCCCTGGACGTAATACTTGAGAAGATGTTGAATTAATTTTATTTTTAGCATCTTCTTGATCTGATCTATTTTTCAATGATTTTACAATAACAGTAGATGACTCACCACTATTTGAAATGTCATCTTCGTATGCTGTTGAAGCATCATTTGCTGTAAAATCATTAAATTTAGAATTATCTATAAATGGATTAATACGATTATTTGATTGATTTTTATCTAAATTATCTTGTGATTGTTTTCCTTTTTCAATATCTTTTCTTTTTTCGTTATTTTGTTCATTTTCCGATTTCCATTGAACATCAAATTCATCGTTTGCAGCCTCACCAAATGATTGTATTTGCTGGATAATTTCCCTTTCTAATGCTAATTTTTTTTCATTATCTATTGTATCATCATAATTAATTGTTGGTGCCATTGTTGGTACTTCAATAACATGATCTGGATAATCGTCTTCATCAGAACTAGGACTTGTATCACCTTCAGATGAGTCTTCATATCTATTAACATGTTGGTCATCTTTATGAGAAGTGACTAGTATAACTGGAGTTTCATTTATTGAATGTCTATTTAATGATGTATTTTTTTTATTAGAATCTGAATGATGTTGTCCATATCCTGATGATGATACATTTTGTAAATTCGTAATAACCATTTCTTGTGATAATGGATCGTCCATTTCAACCTCATATCCTTCATCAGAATTTCCCATCATATTTAAAGCAGATATTCTGTTAGTTGTATCAGATACCATTGGTTGACAACTGCTATCTTCCATTAACCAATCATCATGTTTTTCCACTAAATTAACTGATGTTGAGACACCACCATTATCATTACAACCATCTTCTGAATCATTCTCATCTGTAAAAACCGTTGTCCACATTCTTGGTTTTTTCATTGTATAAACATTTTCAAGTTCAATATTATCAAGATCTTCTGTATCGTCATACGATGAATATAACATTTCTCCTGATAACTCAACACCATCTACTTTTCCAACATTACTATCATTTTCATTTGGTGATAAAATAAGATTTACCGAATTTCCTTTAGTTGATGATATATTATTATAAATATCTTTTTCAAGATTTTCATATTGTTTAATTTCTGAATCTTCATAGTACTCATATTGTGGTGAAACATTAGAAATAGCATCATTATCATAAATATAATTTGATGATACGTTATCAATTGTTAATGGGTATTGTTGAAGTGTGCCAGAATGTTTTATATCATTATTACCGTAATTATCAACAATATTATTATTTTTTATTTTATCGTCAGTTGAAGAAGTATTATTACTTCTATCTAAATATGTTTCATTGTCATTAAATTTTTCATTATTTTTATTATTATATTCTTTTTTGAAATTTAAATTATTAGGTGTCTCAAATGTATTTGAATACGATGAATCATTTACATTTTTGCCAACATTATAAGATATTTTATTATCATAATTTTCACTGTCTTCATTAGGAATATTTGTTATCAAGGATGCCTGTGAATATTCTTTTTCCTTTACCTCATTATACTTTGGTATGTCACTTTTTGTTTCTATTACATTTGGAGAATAATCTTTAAAGTGCATTTCATTTTTATTTAATTGATTGTCTCTAGAATAATTAATTGGATGACTATCTTTAATTTCTGATAATGAAGGCTTTTTCTCTTCATTAAAAATCCTTTCATTAGTAATATCATTTTTAATATTTTGATGAGTTATATTAACTTCTTGTTGTTGGTGTTGTTGTTGTTGTGCTTTTTCAATACATTCATTTTGTTTTATTGTTGGTTGGACATTATAATCTGCATTATTAATATTTTCAGCTTCTATTAATATAGCTAAAATCTTACGTCTTTCTTCATCTGATAACTCCTCTAAACCTGGAGGCAATTCAATAGGATTTGGGATGTTTGTTGGTATTGCACTTGAAATATAATTTGTCGACATACTTCCTTCTTTTGATTGATGTTGAATATTACCACCTTCAGATACATTAAAAGCACTTTGGGTTCTTTTATTTGAAGATGGAGATAAAGAATAAGAAAGATCTTTTGAGGATTGTTGTTGTGTATTCTAAAATATAATAAAATTGTTAATTAAAAAATAAATTAGATTACTTAAAAATAAATAAAAAGATTGGATAATTTAAACAAAAAAATTATCAAACATAAGTAATTATAAAGATGTAAATGTAGAATAAATCTAATTTTAAAGAAATAAAATTGTTTATCTATTAAGTTAGAAAAGAAATTTTTAAAAATTTAAAATATGCTTTAAATTATTTTTATAAACTTTTAACTTTTATTTTTTTTTATATTAAAATATACTAATATATATATATATATATATATAAATAGGAATAAACTAATAGAGAGTAACATTATAATATTAAAATATGAATAATTACAAAATGTAAATATTATTATAAAGTTTTAAGAAAAAAGAAATATGTATAAGATAAAGAAATAAAATATAGTAACAAACCTGTCCTAAAGAAGTAATATTATCCATACTGGTAGCTTGAGCAACTGCATTATTAGCAACTGCCGTAATTTGCTCTCCTGCTTTTTGGGCACTACTTATAGCGGCATTTGCTAGTTTTCCTAAACTTCCAAATCGTGAGAAACCACTATTTGATGACTTAAACATTTTAAAGTTTGCTTTTGAAAATAATGTTTTATCTACTATTTTTTGTGGTGATGATACTTCTCTTCCAAAATTTTCCGATCCAATATACCCGATTATATTATCATTACTAAATTTGGTATTTGTTAAATTATTTTCGTAAACTTCTAAAAAGCATAATATTTTAAAATAAAAAAAAAATATTTCATAAATAGCATGCAATGCATATATAATCGAAATTAAAAAAATATTAACATGATTTTTAAATCTTGTTTTTGTGATAAAAATAAATAAATAAATAAAATAATAAATAAATATTATAGAAAAAAAATTTATAGAAATAAAAAAACATACCATTTGTGATATTTGATACCTGGTTTTGAGAATTTAATGGAATTCCAATTGAAGAATTAAAGAATTCCTTATCTTGTAAAATAGATGTTAAAGAAGAAGGTGTTGTATTAAAAATATTAGTAGAATTATTTTCTTCAAAGGTAGTAGAAGATAAATTTTTACTTTCAATATTATTATTATGAATTTTGTTATTTATTAATTGAGGAAAAGAAAAGGAAGGAAGAAATGTTTGGTCAATGTTGCTGTTTTCCACAACAACGTTTTTGTCTTTGATGATATTACTATTTTCCTTATTTATCCTACTGTTCTCGTTGGTTAAATGATAATGTTTGTCCAAAAGAGAAATATTGTTGGGTGCAGAAGTTATTGGCAAAATATTATGTTTATATGTGCTTTCATTTGAATGATAAATATAGTCAGAACCAATAGAGGATGCCTGGTTACATGATGAGGAGGTCTGTCTTATTTGTTCTCTTACTTTATTCTCTTCTCCTGTACTATAAAAAGTGCTGATACTATTGCTTTTGCCAGAAATAAGAGATAAATTTTCACAATTTAACTGATGTAAGAGGTTACTACCATTAAAGTCTAAGTGTTGACTGAACAAAGAATGACTCTCGGCATCTACTCTTTTTTCTATTTGTTCATGTGTCTTTAATATATCTTGCTTACTAGACTTATCCTCATTTACCGATGTTAAGAATAAATTTGTAGATGCTTTGGTTCTTTCATTTCCATAAATATTATCATTTGAACTATCGATTTTAATTATATTTTCAATTTTTTTTCTTAATATTGGTGTTTTACAAAAATCTATATATTTTTTATCGTCATGGGACTCTTTTGAATAAATAATTTTAGTACCATTGTTTTCATTCCATTTTTCATATTGGTTGCCTTCTTCTTCCTCAATATCACAAATAGTTTTTGTTTCTTCATTTAATAAAATATTTTTTGGTTGATACTTCTCTTCAACATTCAAAATTTTATTAATATATTCTGGTTCATTAAATTGTTGAATCTGAGCAAAAATTTGTTCTGTCTCTTGAGTGTTTTTATAATATTCTTTTGTATCATTTGATATTAAATTTAATGGTAGTGAATAACGTATATGTAAAGCATAAGATAAATCTATATCCTCATCAGATTCAATCAATGATAAACATTCTAAACTTTTTGAACGTTTTAATTTTTGAATTTTTAATCTATCTTTAGATTGTTTAAATGGTTCATTAATTTCAATTTTATCATCAAAATTTTTATTGTATTTAATTGAATCATCTGAATAATCACTAAAGTTACCAGTATCAGTACTTGTATATTTTGATGAACATGATTTTTCTTTATTTTCGTTGTATAAATTAGAATCTTTTTTATTACTTATGCTACTACTAACACTTTCTAAAGTAGTTGATGAGTCTGTACTTTTATATGGTTGGAATTTTTTTGGCTCAATAAAATCAGATGGTAAAGAAATATTATATAAATTAGAAGAAGATATTTGAGTTGATGTTATATTATTTAAAAATTCATCTTCAGCTGTCATTATTTTATTACATTGAGTTAAATTTCTATCTGTACTTATCAATTTTTTATCTATCATTTCGTGAATATCATTATTTATATAATTACTAATTAATTCATTTTTTGACATATTTTCTTTTTTATATTTGCTATTTTTAGAGTTAGACAAAATTTCAAATTCTATACCCTTATTCTTTGATAAATGTGAATATGAAGCTAATTCATCCATTTCTATCATTTTTTGTATTTTATTTATATGTTCAATTTCTTCATTAGTTAGCTGGGAAACTTTTGATAAAATAGGTTTTTCTGGTGATTCATGATTTTTTAATGTTAAAATTGTTTTTTGTTCTTCTTGATCAATCATTGTTTCCACTTTTCGTATATGTTCTATTTCATCTTTTGTTAATTCATTATTGTCAGACTTTAATAGTGATGATTTTTCATGCAATTTTATATGAGTATTGGATGCATCAGTATCAGCCATATTTTGAATCATTTTTATGTGTTCTATTTCCTCATTTGTTAATGATAGTTCTTTTTTTATTGTAGTAATAGGTGTATTCTCTTGTATAAATGGAGTTTGGGTGTATGAAATTGAATTTTCTTGCTCTGCTAATTCTTGAATTTTTTTTATATAATTAATTTCTTCATCAGTTAATTGATATTCTTTTGTTGAAATTTTATCACATTTATTAGTATCATATAATTTGTCATTTAATAACATTTCATCTGAACTATCAGTTTTATCAACACTATTAATATAAGATTCGTTTCTATCTTCAGAATCGCTACTATATTCATCTGTCTCCATGTTGTAGAAAGTTTTAGTAATATTTTGTTTAGAATTAAGATTATTCATGTCAAACTCTGCTTCTTTAATAGCCATTTCATTAATTTTTCTTATGTGTTCTAATTCTTCTTCTGTCAATTCCTCGTTAAATCTATTTGGTTGATTTTCTTCTGACTTAACTCTTCCATAGAATACATCCATTGCAGTATCTTCTTCCGCCATTTGGTTGATTTTGGCAATGTGATTTAATTCTTCTTGCGTTAATTCGGAAGAATTGTCAAAACTACTTATTGTTGTTGACTTTAATCCATTGTGCATCTGAACTTTAACAGCAGAATGTTTCTTTTCTTCTATTTTCAAATTATTTGTAAAAGAAACATGTTCAGGTTCAACATTTAAATCCAAATTATTTTTAAAAATATCATTTTCAAATGTTTTTATAGTAAATTTATTGATAGCATCATCCATTTCTGCTAGTTTTGCAATTTTTTCTATGTGTTTAATTTCTTCAGATGTCAAAATATTATCATCAGTGTTGTAATTATCAAGATTACTATTATTTTCATTTTCAAATAGTGGTTTATTAAAATGTTTGGAATGAAATTCTGCTTCAATCAATGAAGCTTTTCTTAATACATTTTTGACATGTTTTTGTTCCTCCATGTTCAAATTTTCTATATTCAAATTTTCATACTGAACTGATGTTTTTGGAGATTTGGTGTGAAAACTATTTGCATTTTTAATAACAGAAGAAATATGATTAATTTCATCATCTGTTAGTCCTTTTAAGGCATTATCAGGAAGATAAATTGGTGGTTCTACAGTTAAAGAAGAATAACTTGCTTTTCTAAAAAGATTTAATATATCAGAATTTTTTCTTAATAAAGGCTTTTCATGTTTAATTAAATTTTTTGATAAATCAGAAGAAAATTTTCTTGAAAAGTTGGGTAGTTCAGGTTGTGATATGGGAAGATTTTGATTCTTTTTATTATTATATAAATAAGATTTTGTTGTATTTAAAAATCCTTTAATATTGATAGAGAATGGAGATGATTTAATATTTGTTTTTTTTGTGTCTGAATGTTTAGTCTCCAATACTTTAAAGTTTTGTAATAAATTTTCTTCCTCACTATTTTCCAATGATTCAACAAAATCTTCATGTTCAAATGGTACATTACGATTTTCAAAATACCTAACACGTGGATTATTTTGATTTTTAAGATAACAAATTAAATCTGCTCCTGCTTTTTCAGCAATTTCTCCACTTAATTTTAATGCATAAAAATTTAATCTCACCAAAAAATTAATATTTGTAAGATCAGCTGTTTCAACATTATAGCTTCTATGTTCGCATTTTTCAAAACTATTTATATTTTTCAAAAAAGCAATATTTTCTTTAAAATGTTGTCGTCTATTTCTATTCATTTTTCCACGACGATGGCATGCAAAATCAATTGATGAACTACGTTGTTTTAAAAAGTGATTATTAAAATTATCATTATTTAATATATTATTTTTAATATACTCACGATGAGTAAATATTCTTGACTCTAATGATTTTGGAATACCATTTTTATATTGTGCTTGCTTAACATAAAAAGATAAATTTTCATAATTTTGTTCTTTTTGAAGTAAAGATGAATCAAGTGAAGTTTGTGCACCATAATATTCTTGATTTGTATAATTTTTATTATTTGATGGATAAAAATTAACATTATCATTACTAGAAGAATTTGAAATTTCTTCATATATTGTATTATTGAAGACATCTGAAAATATGTTTCCTTCTGATTTTAATCTCATTTGAATAGATTTTTGAGTTGGTATTTTAGCAATATTCAAATTTTGTGATATTTTGCTTGCAAAATTATCAAAATGGTCAGCTGTTTTGGGAAATAAAGGAAAATTCTGTTTTGCAATAGAATTCTTTTCGTCCTTTTGTTCTAAATTACTTTCATGTTCACTGGATAATAAATTGTCAGTTTCAAAAAATTCATGATTTTGGGAAACATTGTTGTCACAAATTGTAGAAAGCATACTGTTTTCCGAAAATTCAACATCATCAAGGTTTCTTAAATTTTTTAAATTAGACAATTTTTCTTCTGTTGATTGATACACTTCTTTTTTATTGTCAAAATTGGTAAATGTTTCATCAATTGAAATTTCGTCAATTGGAAATTCTTTTTTAGTATAACATGAATGATCAATTGGATATGAATAATCAAAAGAAGAGTCAAATGAAGATTTAATATCATCTGCTTTAGAAGTTTCTGTTGAATTGGAATCTTCAAATGAAATATAATCTTTTAATGTATCATGTTTATGAGCTAAAAATGAATTTGGTAAATTCAAACCTTTTTCTGATTCTTCAGCCATTTTTTTTATATTTTCAATATGTGCTAATTCTTCTTCCGTTAATTCATATTCTTCTTGTTTGTTTTCTAAATTGGTAACAGTTTCATCAATTGAAATTTCTTCAATTGGAGATTCTTTTTTATTATAAGATGGAACATCAACTGTATGTGAATTATCAAAGGAAGAGTCAAATGAAGATTTTATATCATCAGCTCCAGAAGTTTCTGATGAATTAGAAATTTCAGATAAAATATTATCATTTGATGAATCTTGTTTCTGTGTTAAGAATGAATTAGGTAAATTTAAACCTAATTCCGATTCTTCAGCCATTTTCTTTATATATTCAATATGTGCTAATTCTTCTTCTGTTAATTCATATTCTTCTTGTTTATTTTCTAAATTGGCAACAGTTTCATCAATTAAAATTTCTTCAATTGGAGATTCTTTTTTAGTAAAACATGGAATATCATTTGGATGTGAATTATCAAAGGAAGAGTCAAATGAAGATTTTATATCATCTGCACCAGAAGTTTCTGATGAATTAAAACTTTCGGATGAAACATTATCATTTAATGAATCTTGTTTCTGTGTTAAGAATGAATTAGTTAAATTCAAACCTTTTTCTGATTCTTCAGCCATTTTTTTTATATTTTCAATATGTGCTAATTCTTCTTCCGTTAATTCATATTCTTCTTGTTTATTTTCTAAATTGGCAACAGTTTCATCAATTAAAATTTCTTCAATTGGAGATTCTTTTTTAATTAAACATGGAATATCAATTGGATGTGAATTATCAAAAGATGAGTCAAATGAAGATTTTATATCATCTGCACCAGAAGTTTCTGATGAATTAAAACTTTCAGATGAAATATTATCTTTTAATGAATCTTGTTTATGGAATAAAAATGAATTAGGTAAATTTAAACCTAATTCCGATTCTTCAGCCATTTTCTTTATATTTTCAATATGTGCTAATTTTTCTTCCGTTAATTCATATTCTTCTTGTTTATTTTCTAAATTGGTGACAGTTTCGTCAATTGAAATTTCTTCAATTGGAGATTCTTTTTTATTATAAGATGGAACATCAACTGTATGTGAATTATCAAAGGAAGAGTCAAATGAAGATTTTATATCATCAGCTCCAGAAGTTTCTGATGAATTAGAAATTTCAGAAAAAATATTATCATTTGATGAATCTTGTTTCTGTGTTAAGAATGAATTAAGTAAATTTAAACCTAATTCCGATTCTTCAGCCATTTTCTTTATATATTCAATATGTGCTAATTCTTCTTCTGTTAATTCATATTCTTCTTGTTTATTTTCTAAATTGGCAACTGTTTCATCAATTAAAATTTCTTCAATTGGAGATTCTTTTTTAGTAATACATGGAATATCATTTGGATGTGTATTATCAAAGGAAGAGTCAAATGAAGATTTTATATCATCTGCACCAGAAGTTTCTGATGAATTAAAACTTTCAGATGAAACATTATCATTTAATGAATCTTGTTTCTGTGTTAAGAATGAATTAGGTAAATTCAAACCTTTTTCTGATTCTTCAGCCATTTTCTTTATATATTCAATATGTGCTAATTCTTCTTCTGTTAATTCATATTCTTCTTGTTTATTTTCTAAATTGGCAACTGTTTTATCAATTAAAATTTCTTCAATTGGAGATTCTTTTTTAGTAATACATGGAATATCAATTGGATGTGAATGATCAAAAGATGAATCAAATGAAGATTTTATATCATCAGCTCCAGAAGTTTCTGTTGAATTAGAATTTTCAGATAAAACATTATCTTTTAATGTATCTTGTTTCTGTGTTAAAATAGAATTAGGTAAATTTTCACCTAATTCTGATTCTTCAGCCATTTTCTTTATATATTCTATATGTGCTAATTCTTCTTCTGTTAATTCATATTCTTCTTGTTTGTTTCCTAAATTGGTAACAGTTTCGTCAATTGAAATTTCTTCAATTGGGGAATCTTTTTTAGTATAGCATGGAATATCATTTGGATGTGAATTATCAAAAGAAGAGTCAAATGAAGATTTAATATCATCTGCTCCAGAAGTTTCTGATGAATTGGAATCTTCAAATGAAATATTATCTTTTAATGTATCTTGTTTATGAGCTAAAAATGAATTAGGTAAATTTAAACCTAATTCAGATTCTTCAGCCATTTTCTTTATATATTCTATATGTGCTAATTCTTCTTCCGTTAATTTATATTCTTCTTGTTTGTTTCCTAAATTGGTGACAGTTTCGTCAATTGAAATTTTTTCAATTGGAGATTCTTTTTTAGTATAATATGGAGTATCAATTGTATGTGAATTATCAAAAGATGAATCAAATGAAGATTTTATATCATCAGCTCCAGAAGTTTCTGTTGAATTAGAATTTTCAGATAAAACATTATCTTTTAATGTATCTTGTTTCTGTGTTAAAATAGAATTAGGTAAATTTTCACCTAATTCTGATTCTTCAGCCATTTTCTTTATATATTCTATATGTGCTAATTCTTCTTCCGTTAATTCATATTCTTCTTGTTTGTTTCCTAAATTGGTAACAGTTTCGTCAATTGAAATTTCTTCAATTGGGGAATCTTTTTTAGTATAGCATGAAATATCAATTGGATGTGAATGATCAAAAGATGAGTCAAATGAAGATTTTATATCATTTGCACCAGAAGTTTCTGATGAATTGGAATCGTAATTATCAGATACATTTTTACTTGAAAAACTTTCATGTTTTTTATGTATGGATATTTTATTTAAATTAATTTCTTTTTCATCTTCTTTTGATATTAAACTATTTTTTTTGGTATGTGTTAATTCAAAAAATGTTTCTTGTTCATCATTATTTTGTTCTTCAAATGAACTACAAAGAAGTGGTGAATCTTTTTTGTAGTATGACATAAAAGGAGTTTTTTCAGAAAAGTCAAATGAATAATCAAATGAAGAGTTAACATTTTCAGATTCTAATAGCATAGATATTTCATTTTCGTAAATGTCTGAATTTCTTTCTTCTGTTTGATTATCATTTTGCTGTTTTTCACAATGCAATTGAACATTATCATTTGAGCAAATATGATCAATTTCTTTTTTTGCTGATTCAAAATTATCTATTTTTTTATGCTTGTTTTCGATAGTAGTTTTTACATCAACTGATGAAGTGTTTGTTTGATGTAATGTATTTTTTGAAAAAGTACATGTTTCGAGTGTATATATTTGATCAAAAGAAGTTTCAAACAAAGATTTACATTTTTCACTTTTAAATGTTTCTAAGTATTGGTCATTTATATGTTTGAAACTATTTCCACTATTAAAAATATCTTGTTTTTGTTCAACAAAAGATTCAGGCAATTTAACATCTAATTTCTTTTTTTTTTCCACTTTATTGAAATTCTCTAAGCAATTTAATCTCATTTCATTTGATTGATTTTGTTCTTTTTTTCTTTCAAAATTATCAATTGTTTCTAAACTTGAATGATCCTTAGTAAAAACACTTTTTTTCTGTAACAAAGAATTTTCAACCAAATTTAACTGATCAAATAATAACTTAGAATTACTAGTATTTGAAGTTTCTAGTATATTAATATCAGAGTATTCAAATTTTTCTTTTTCATTTAGAATATCGTGTTCAACGGTTATAAATGGTCTAGATAACCCAACTTTATCTTCATAATCCTCTGATAATTTGTCTTCTTCATGCTTGTTTTCTAAATTGGTAACTGTTTCATCAATAGTAACTTCTTCAATAAGTGATTCTTTTTTAGTACAACATGGAATATCAATAGCGTGTGAACTATCAAAAGATTTTTCAAATAATAATTTTAAATCATCAGTAACAGAAGTTACTGTTGAATAAGAATAATCAGATGAAATATATTCATTTAATGTATCTTGTTTATGAGATGAAAATGAATTAGGTAAATTTACATCTTTTTCTGATTCTTCAGCCATTTTTTTTATATTTTCAATATGTGCTAATTTTTCTTCCGTTAATTCATATTCTTCTTGTTTGTTACCTAAATTGGTAACAGATTCATCAATTGAAATTTCTTCAATTGGAGATTCTTTTTTATTATAAGATGGAATATCAACTGGATGTGAATGATCAAAAGATGAGTCAAATGAAGATTTAATATCATCTGCTACAGAAGTTTCTGATGAATTAAAACTTTCAGATGAAACATTATCATTTAATGAATCTTGTTTCTGTGTTAAGAATGAATTAGGTAAATTCAAACCTTTTTCTGATTCTTCAGCCATTTTTTTTATATTTTCAATATGTGCTAATTCTTCTTCCGTTAATTCATATTCTTCTTGTTTATTTTCTAAATTGGCAACAGTTTCATCAATTAAAATTTCTTCAATTGGAGATTCTTTTTTAATTAAACATGGAATATCAATTGGATGTGAATTATCAAAGGAAGAGTCAAATGAAGATTTTATATCATCTGCACCAGAAGTTTCTGATGAATTGGATCTTTCAAATGAAATATTATCATTTAATGTATCTTGTTTCTGTGTTAAGAATGAATTAGGTAAATTTAAACCGAATTCTGATTCTTCAGCCATTTTTTTTATATATTCAATATGTGCTAATTCTTCTTCTGTTAATTCATATTCTTCTTGTTTATTTTCTAAATTGGCAACTGTTTCATCAATTAAAATTTCTTCAATTGGAGATTCTTTTTTAGTATAGCATGAAATATCAATTGGATGTGAATTATCATAAGATGAATTAAATGAAGATTTTATATCATCTGCACCAGAAGTTTCTGATGAATTAGAATTTTCAGATGAAACATTATCTTTTGATGTATCTTGTTTATTAGCTAAAAATGAATTAGGTAAATTCAAACCTAATTCCGATTCTTCAGCCATTTTCTTTATATATTCAATATGTGCTAATTCTTTTTCCGTTAATTCATATTCTTCTTGTTTCTTTTCTAAATTGGTAACAGTTTCGTCAATTGAAATTTCTTCAATTGGAGATTCTTTTTTATTATAAGATGGAACATCAACTGTATGTGAATGATCAAAAGATGAGTCAAATGAAGATTTTATATCATCTGCACCAGACGTTTCTGATGAATTGGATCTTTCAAATGAAATATTATCATTTGATGAATCTTGTTTCTGTGTTAAGAATGAATTAGGTAAATTTAAACCTAATTCCGATTCTTCAGCCATTTTCTTTATATATTTAATATGTGCTAATTCTTCTTGTTTATTTTCTAAATTGGCAACAGTTTCATCAATTAAAATTTCTTCAATTGAAGATTCTTTTTTAGTAAAACATGGAATATCAATTGGATGTGAATTATCAAAGGAAGAGTCAAATGAAGATTTTATATCATTAGCTCCAGAAGTTTCTGATGAATTAGAATTTTCAAATGAAACATTATCATTTAATGAATTTTGTTTCTGTGTTAAAATAGAATTAGGTAAATTTACATCTTTTTCTGATTCTTCAGCCATTTTCTTTACATATTCTATATGTGCTAATTCTTCTTCCGTTAATTCATATTCTTCTTGTTTGTTTCCTAAATTGGCAACAGATTCATCAAATGAAATTTCTTCAATTGGGGAATCTTTTTTAGTATAGCATGAAATATCAATTGGATGTGAATTATCAAAAGATGAATTAAATGAAGATTTTATATCATCTGCACCAGAAGTTTCTGATGAATTAGAATTTTCAGATGAAACATTATCTTTTGATGTATCTTGTTTATTAGCTAAAAATGAATTAGGTAAATTCAAACCTAATTCCGATTCTTCAGACATTTTCTTTATATATTCAATATGTTCTAATTCTTCTTCCGTTAATTCATATTCTTTCTGTTTGTTTCCTAGATTGGCAACAATATCGTCAACTGAAATTTCTTCAACTGGAGATTCTTTTTTAGTATAACATGGAATATCAATTGAATGTGAATTATCAAAGGAAGAGTCAAATGAAGATTTTATATCATCAGCTCCAGAAGTTTCTGATGAATTAGAATTTTCAAATGAAACATTATCATTTATTGTATCTTGTTTATGAGCTAAAAATGAATTAGGTAAATTCAAACCTAATTCCGATTCTTCAGCCATTTTTTTTATATATTCAATATGTGCTAATTCTTCTTCCGTTAATTTATATTCTTCTTGTTTGTTTCCTAAATTGGTGACAGTTGCGTCAATTGAAATTTTTTCAATTGGAGATTCTTTTTTAGTATAATATGGAGTATCAATTGTATGTGAATTATCAAAAGATGAGTCAAATGAAGATTTTATATCATCTGCACCAGAAGTTTCTGATGAATTAGAATTTTCAGATGAAATATTATCATTTATTGTATCTTGTTTATGAGCTAAAAATGAATTAGGTAAATTCAAACCTAATTCCGATTCTTCAGCCATTTTTTTTATATATTCAATATGTTCTAATTCTTCTTCCGTTAATTCATATTCTTCTTGTTTGTTTCCTAAATTGGTAACTGTTTCAATTATTGAAGGTTCTTTAAATTTTAAAGACATCTTCTTATTATGGCAGATTTCTGTTTGATAAGATTGATCTATAATTGTATCAAATATAGACTTTGTGTTATCACTATTAGAAGATTTTGTAAAAATATTTTTAGAATGTTCTGAAATACTTGTGCCACCTGATTTTACTAAATCTACAATGCTGTTGTTTATCTTGAATTTCTTTGTTATTTCTTTTATATTTTCTGTAGGTATATAGTCTTTTTTAATCTTTTTTTGTTTTTCTAAACTATTTTGAACATTATTATTATATATAGTTATAAAATCTTCTGCTTTATTATTTACATAATAAATATAACTAGCTTCATCTTTTACAATATCTTTTTTTAAAGAAATATAAATTGTTTTTGGAATTTCAAATATCGTATGCTCAACAACTGGTAATAAATAATTGCTAAAAACTATTATGTCATTTTCTATTAATCTTTGTTTATTATTATAAAACAAATTAATAGTTCTTTCTTCAGTGCAGTTTTGTGGTTCATAAGAAGAAGATACGACATATATTTTTTCTTTTTCTGTAGTTTCAATACAATTCACACTTTTTATTTTATTTATATTTTTTTCTTTTTGGCTATATTTTTTGTCATAATATGAATATAAATCGTTTTTGTAGTCGAAACCTTCAAAAAGTTTGTTATATTCAATATCAAAATTTTCTGATATTTCTTTAGCTATTGTCATATTCGATTTATTTATTTCATTTGCTTCTACCTCTTTTTTCGATTGAATGTTAAGCGATATTTTTTCTGTATAATCATTATTTGTAACAAGTACACATGGATTAGATTGTTCATCTATTAATTTAATGTTTTTAATATTTTTATATTCTTCATCAATAAGAGCATCTTCGTACGAACTTGTTTCAGATATTAGTGGAAAATCATAACTGTCTTGTGTCATAAATATTTTTGTTTTATCATATAAAGATACACTTTTACAATATATTAAATTTTTGTTAGTTTTTGATGGTAATAACTCTTTTTCACCAACCAATTTATTAGCTACACAAAAAGATTCTTTTGTTGGCATTTCACAACCAATCTCATTTTTAGCAGAATCATCAATGTATTCATGAATTACATTGTTAGAAAATCTGTTTTTAGTGTAATTGTTAGTAAAATAAACGTTTTTGTGTTTTTCACTCATTTCCTCTATTTGTTTATCAAAAATATTTGTAGAACATGTAGGTTCATCGTTAAAATTATCTTTGATTTCTTGATTATTATCAAAATTTAACGAAATTTCCAAATGATTAAATTGATTTAATTCATTATTAATATTAGAAATTGTATTAATGATATTTGATGAGTTTAATTGTTTACATTGATTGTTTTCAAATGTAAAATCAGCATTTAAATTGACAGTTTCTTGAATAGGAGTACAACTTTGATCATCTTGAATTAGATTAAAATCTTGAGTCAGATTTTTTAAACAATCAACTTTGGTAAGGCCTTCTTTTGCAGAATGAAAATTACAGTTTTCACCGCTAACTAGAACTTCTTCTGATAATATATCTTTAACTTGTGAACTCTTAACATAATAAGATGGTTTATCAATTGAAAAAGACTGATCAAAAGAAGAACCAAAAGATGATTTTATATCATCAGCTCCAGAAGTTTCCGATGAATTAAAACTTTTAGATAAACTATTTTCTTTAAATGTTTCTTGTTTATAGGCTAAAATTGAATTAAAGTTAAATTCTGATTCTTCAGCCATTTTTTTTATATTTTCAATATGTGCTAATTCTTCTTCCGTTAATTCATATTTTTCTTGTTTCTTTCCTAAATTGGTAACAGTTTCATCAATTGAAATTTCTTCAATTGGTGATTCTTTTTTAACATCACATGAAATATCAATTGGATATGAATTATCAAAAGATGAATCAATTGAGGATTTTTTATCATCAGCTCCAGAAGTTTCTGATGAAATAGTATATTCAGATGAAACATTATCTTTTAATGTATTTTGCTTATAAGCTAAAGATGAATTAGGTATATTAACACCTAATTCTGATTCTTCCTGTTTGTTTTCTAAATTAGTAACTGTTTGATCCAAAGATGAGTCAATAGATGATTTTATATCATCAGCTCCAAAAGTTTCTGTTGAGTTGGAATATTCAGATAGAACATTATCATTTAATGTATCTTTTTTCTGTGTTAAAAATAAATTAGGTAAATTCAAACCTTTTTCTGATTCTTCAGCCATTTTCTTTATATATTCTATATGTGCTAATTCTTCTTCTGTTAATTCATATTCTTCTTGTTTGTTTTCTAAATTGGCAACAGTTTCATCAATTAAAATTTCTTCAATTGGAGATTCTTTTTTAGTAAAACATGGAATATCATTTGGATGTGAATTATCAAAGGAAGAGTCAAATGAAGATTTTATATCATCTGCACCAGAAGTTTCTGATGAATTAAAACTTTCAGATGAAACATTATCATTTAATGAATCTTGTTTCTGTGTTAAGAATGAATTAGGTAAATTCAAACCTTTTTCTGATTCTTCAGCCATTTTTTTTATATTTTCAATATGTGCTAATTCTTCTTCCGTTAATTCATATTCTTCTTGTTTATTTTCTAAATTGGCAACAGTTTCATCAATTAAAATTTCTTCAATTGGAGATTCTTTTTTAATTAAACATGGAATATCAATTGGATGTGAATTATCAAAAGATGAATTAAATGAAGATTTTATATCATCTGCACCAGAAGTTTCTGATGAATTAAAACTTTCAGATGAAATATTATCTTTTAATGAATCTTGTTTATGGGATAAAAATGAATTAGGTAAATTAAAACCTAATTCCGATTCTTCAGCCATTTTCTTTATATATTCAATATGTGCTAACTCTTTTTCCGTTAATTCATATTCTTCTTGTTTCTTTTCTAAATTGGTGACAGTTTCGTCAATTGAAATTTCTTCAATTGGAGATTCTTTTTTAGTAAAACATGGAATATCATTTGGATGTGAATTATCAAAGGAAGAGTCAAATGAAGATTTTATATCATCTGCACCAGAAGTTTCTGATGAATTAAAACTTTCAGATGAAACATTATCATTTGATGAATCTTGTTTCTGTGTTAAGAATGAATTAGGTAAATTCAAACCTTTTTCTGATTCTTCAGCCATTTTTTTTATATTTTCAATATGTGCTAATTCTTCTTCTGTTAATTCATATTCTTCTTGTTTATTTTCTAAATTGGCAACTGTTTCATCATTTAAAATTTCTTCAATTGGAGATTCTTTTTTAGTAATACATGGAATATCAATTGGATGTGAATGATCAAAAGATGAATCAAATGAAAATTTAATATCATCAGCTCCAGAAGTTTCTGATGAATTAGAATTTTCAGATAAAACATTATCTTTTAATGTATCTTGTTTCTGTGTTAAAATAGAATTAGGTAAATTTTCACCTAATTCTGATTCTTTAGCCATTTTCTTTATATATTCTATATGTGCTAATTCTTCTTCCGTTAATTTATATTCTTCTTGTTTGTTTCCTAAATTGGTGACAGTTTCGTCAATTGAAATTTCTTCAATTGGAGATTCTTTTTTATTATAAGATGGAACATCAACTGTATGTGAATGATCAAAAGATGAGTCAAATGAAGATTTAATATCATCTGCTCCAGAAGTTTCTGATGAATTGGAATCTTCAGATGAAATATTATCATTTAATGTTTCTTGTTTATGAGATAAAAATAAATTAGGTAAATTTACATCTTTTTCTGATTCTTCAGCCATTTTTTTATTATTTTCAATATGTGCTAATTCTTCTTCCGTTAATTCATATTCTTCTTGTTTGTTTTCTAAATTGGTAACAGTTTCATCAATTGAAATTTCTTCAATTGGAGATTCTTTTTTATTATAAGATGGAACATCAACTGTATGTGAATGATCAAAAGATGAGACAAATGAAGATTTTATATCATCTGCACCAGAAGTTTCTGATGAATTAAAACTTTCAGATGAAATATTATCATTTAATGTATCTTGTTTATGAGATAAAAATGAATTAGGTAAATTTAAACCTAATTCCGATTCTTCAGCCATTTTCTTTATATATTCAATATGTGCTAATTCTTCTTCCGTTAATTCATATTCTTTTTGTTTATTTTCTAAATTGGCAACTGCTTCATCAATTAAAATTTCTTCAATTGGTGATTCTTTTTTAGTATAATATGGAGCATCAATTGTATGTGAATTATCAAAAGATGAGTCAAATGAAGATTTTATATCATCTGCACCAGAAGTTTCTGATGAATTTAAACTTTCAGATGAAATATTTTCATTTAATGTTTCTTGTTCATGAGATAAAAATGAATTAGGTAAATTCACATCTTTTTCTGATTCTCCAGCCATTTTCTTTATATTTTCAATATGTGCTAATTCTTCTTCCGTTAATTCATATTCTTCTTGTTTATTTTCTAAATTGGCAACAGTTTCATCATTTGAAATTTCTTCAATTGGAGATTCTTTTTTAGTATAACATGGAATATCATTTGGATGTGAATGATCAAAAGATGAGTCAAATGAAGATTTTATATCATCTGCACCAGAAGTTTCCGATGAATTAGATTTTTCGGATGAAATATTATCATTTAATGTATCTTGTTTATGAGATAAAAATGAATTAGGTAAATTTACATCTTTTTCTGATTCTTCAGCCATTTTTTTATTATTTTCAATATGTGCTAATTCTTCTTCCGTTAATTCATATTCTTCTTGTTTGTTTTCTAAATTGGCAACAGATTCATCAATTGAAATTTTTTCAATTGGAGATTCTTTTTTATTATAAGATGAAACATCAACTGTATGTGAATGATCAAAAGATGAGTCAAATGAAGATTTTATATCATCTGCACCAGAAGTTTCTGATGAATTAGAATATTCAGATGAAATATTTTCATTTAATGTATCTTGTTTCAGTGTTGAGAATGAATTAGGTAAATTTAAATCTTTTTCTGATTCTTCAGCCATTTTCTTTATATATTCAATATGTGCTAATTCTTCTTCCGTTAATTCATATTCTTGTTGTTTGTTACCTAAATTAGTAACAGTTTTATCAATTGAAATTTCTTCAATTGGAGATTCTTTTTTATTATAACATGGAATGTCAATTGGGTACGAATGATCAAAAGATGAATCAATTGAAAATTTTATATCATCAGCTCCCGAAGTTTCTGATGAATTAGAACTTTCAGATTTTTCTTTTATTTTTAAATTAACTTGTTTTTGATCGTAAAATAGTGTATCTAAAGCAACATTTGTTTCGAATTCACTTCTTTCTTTTTCTATATTTTCAATACTATCTAATTTATTTAAAATTTTCTTTTCTCCTTGGATATTTTGATTATTTACACTATTTTTTTTAACAAAATGTTTACTATTGTTTTTTATATTTTGAATTTTTTCTTGTATTCTTAAAGTACATATTTCATGAACGGTTTGTTGAATCTGATATTCTTCAGAATTTTTTTCCAAAATTTTTAAATATGAAATATTTTCTTCAACTAAATTAATATTATTTTTAGAATTCTGATTTGGAGTTATTCTATCAATTTTATCTTCATCATTTTTTGATAAAAATTGTTCGTTATTACTTATGTCATCTATTGGATTTATTTGGTTATAAGAAACATTAAATAATGAATCTGTGCTTTTGTCAGTTGATATTATATTATTGTCATTATTTGAATTATTTAAAAAGTTTGAATTTAAAAATGTTGTGCAATTATTTTTATCATATTTTTCAGTATCCTTTTTGTTATTTGGTTTAATTTTATACATTTTTTTTACATAATGAATATGATCTAGTTCTTCTTTTGTTAATACGTTTTCTTCTTTCTTTGGAAGTTTAACAAGGTTTGTATTTTTTTGCACATCAACAGAACATCTTTTTTGGTTATTTGTATTATATTCATATTTACCATAATCATTCAATGTAACGTTATCTTTTTTGTTGTCAACTAATTTAACTATACTTCCCAATGATTGTTGATTAAAATATTTAGAAGAAACAACTTCATCAGTTGGTGTTTCTTGCTTGCATGTAGTAAAGTATTTAAATATTGCTTTATCATATGCCCTTTCCCTTGCAACTTTTTCAATGTACTCATAATCTTGTAGTTGTGGATTATTTAACATGAAACTAGTATCATATAAATCTATTTTATTTTGATCATCTTTTATTTCGTCTATCAGTTCTTCAATCTTCTGATTATCAATTGAATTACTTTTATTCCTACCATTTATTGCATCATCAATACTATTTATGCTTTCGACTTCTGATACATTTTTTACGAATATCTTTGATATATTACAAGTTTTATTACTTATATCAGGATAATTTGTTATGTTATCTTTAATGTAATTATTTGATACTGTATTTTTATTGTCTTTTCTATCGATGTCATTTTCTGTTAACTGATTAAACAATATTTTTTCAACATTTGTTGTTAAATTTATATTAAATTTATTTTTTCGATAATTTTCAGATACAATTGAATCCATTATATTATTTAAAGGATTTTGCATGTCCAATTGTGATTTTAATAAATATGATTGATTATATATTTCGGATGTTGCTGAAGAAGTTGTAAATTGTTCATTATCTAGTAATGCGTCATTAACTATTGAATTGTTTGATAACTTATTGTTAATTTTAAACAGAGTCATTTCCTCAGTAGTATTAGGTTCAATATTTGTAAAATCAATTGATTTTTTATTTAAAAAATCATTTTTTATTTGAATATTATCTATTGTTTCTTCTACCGAAATTTTTTTATCTGCAAATGATTCAAATGATGATGTTGCAATATCGTCAGCTCCTGATGTTGATGTAGAAGATTTTCTTGTGTCAGCTCTAACAATATAACTTTGGAATCTTTTCACCTCTTCGTAGTCATCAGATAAATTTGATAATGATTTATCATCATAATTATCCTTTTCTTCTATATCACTATTTTCTGTTAATTCAGATTTGTCTTCCTTTTTTTCTTCGTTACTTTTATTATCTATGTTATATTCACTTGATACACTTTCTGCATCTGCGCCAGATGTTGTTGTTGATGATTCTATAATAGAAGATTCTTCATCATCTGAGTACAAACTTTTTGTTTCATCAGATATTTGATCTTCCGAAGCCATTTCATTTACAATTGAAAGTCTTTTTACTTTATCATATTTGTATTGATCAATTGAAATATTTAAACTTCCAAAAGCTTTATCAAGTTTTTTATGAAAATTTAATAACTCATTTTTACATGAATTTATATTATTAACTTCTGGATTTTCAAATTTATCTCCTTCTTTGTTTTTTTCACTATTAATATTATCGAAAGATTTCTTCGTTGTTTCAAACATATGTTTATTTTTCATTTCATCATTATCAATTGTTTTTTTTAAGTCAACAGATAATATTTTAAAATAATCTGATAATTTTTTTACAATTTTCTTATTAGCTAATTTAGTATCATCATCAATTTTAATATCATTAAATTTAGTTTCAATAGAATTGTCATCATCTTCTTTATAATTTAATTGATTATCATTGTCAAATAACATATTCTTAATAGTGCTTTTATTAATATTACTTTCAAGTTTATCAAATAAACTTAAATGATAATCTTTCATTTCTTTCATTGATTTTTGTACATTTTTGGTATTTTCACTAGTTAAAACATAATTTATTAATATATCATTGCTATCTTCACTTTTTTCTTCTTGATTAATACAATTAATTTTAGAATTTGTTAAGTCAGTTGTTTTTTCTGTATTTAAACTATCATTTAAATCATTAGATGTTTGATTTGGTAAATTTGATTCAATAGTACTTCTATCATAAGAAAGAACACTTGTATAACTGCTATAACTTCTGTCTAAATAACATAGTTCTCCAAAACCATCAGCACCAGATGTCTCTCCAGATGAAATACTTATTTTATTATTAAACTTTCCTTTAATTGAATTTAACGAATTAATGGATACATCATTTAAATTATATAAACTTTGAGTAATTTTTGAATTATGGTAAAAATTAAAATTATTTATATTTTGTTTCTTATTATTTCTACTAAAATTCTTTATTATACCAATATCGTCTATAAAATTTAAATCATAAGGCTCTGAGAAGGATAAAAATTTGATTGATGCGTCTCTATTTATTATATGTTGCGAAAATGAATTTAAAGAAATACCATTATTAAAACTAAATGGCTTCTTATTACCCGAAAAAAAACTAGTAGATTCTTCATTTTTAATATTTAAAATCTTTTCTTCATTTTCAGTTTTAGAAAAATTTTTCCTAATTGTACATGTTAATATAGGATCATTATAGATTTCATAATTACTAACATCATAATAATCTTCTTCTGAAGTATCCATAGATTTTTCAATTGTTTCTACATTTGATGTGAATGAAAATTCATTTAAAGAAAGAGAAGTTTTATTAGTAAATGATCTTTTACATATATCTTCTCCCTCATTTTTATTTTCCTCAATATTATAATTTATTTTTTCATCATTAAAACTACTTTTTTCACTATTTTGTTTAGTTGAACTATCATATTTTGTTGATTCATTTTCTGTTGAAGAATTAAATTTTTCTTCAAAACTATCTATTATCAATTTTTCTTCATATAAATAATCTTTACTGTCAAGACTTCTTGAATATAATGATGGTTTATTTTTAAATTGACTTAATGCAGCAAAGTAAGCTGGAATTTTATTATCTTTATTAAGAAATATTGGTAAATCTTTATTAAGATAAGGTATTGTTGTTGTCTCATTATTTATCTCTTTTTTATCACATTCAATTTTATCTAAATCAGGAGACTCAATAACATAGAGATCAGAAAGATTTTGATGTGACAATGAACAATTATTTTCTTCGCAACAAGTATGTGAGTAGCAATCAGAATATTCTTCAGATTTTTCTTCAATTATTGTGTCAAATTTTTGCAATTGACTTACAAAGGGTGACGATTTATTATAGAATGATTCATAGTAACTTAAATATGAAGAATCTTCTATCTTTTGTATTTCTTTATCTTCTCTTTCATCTAAATATATATTTAATTCTTCTTTTATATCAGAAATGTCATAAACTTTTACTTCGATAGAATCTGATAATGATGATAATGATGATGAAATGTTATCCAATTCAATATTATCATTTTCAAATTCATTCATTTTTATTTCTGAATTTATTTCTTTTATATCTTCACTTTTATTTACTAGAATTTTATTATTTATTGAATATTCTAAGCTTTTTATATTATTTTCATTTGTATATTTATCAATTATATAAGATTGATATAAATCTTCTTTTGATCCATCATTTGTTATCTCAACATTCGCATGTTTTATTTTATTAGTATTATCTGTCTTATCAATATATTCAAAATAATTTGTTAAATTTTCTTCAAATATTTTTTCTTTTGACACTTTCTTTATCATATTTTCATCTGATAAAGAAGTAATATTATTACTAGAATAAAAGGTTAAAACTTCATTATCTTTTTTAAATTTTTTGTTTCCAATTTCCATTACATTTATTACACTTGATAATATATTGTTTACTAAAGTTGTGCAAAATTTATCAATGTTATCATTAGTAATAGAATTTAATTCTAAACAATTTATACTCTCATATTTATATTTTTTCTTTAAGTTTAATTTATTATTTTGCACTTCTTTAAAAATCTCCTGACAAATATTGTTAACAAAATTGATAGAAAAAATATCTATTGGTGAAGGATAAATATATGATAAATTGTTTGTTAAATTTTTTGATTTACTTGATGTTGTTAAAATATTAATATCTTTTTCACCATTACTACTATTTTTGTGAGGATTAATATTTTCATATATTTCATTTGTAAAATTGGGATCATTATAGATTTTTTCATGAGATTTTTCACATGTTATTTCTTTTTTATCATTTTGTGTTTCTAAATTTTGTATCCAGTTATATATTGTTGATGTTACTGAAGCAATTTCTTTATAAATACTTTCATTATTTTCTTTTTTATCTGTATCTTAAAAAAGATATTTTAATTATGAAGGTAAGTTAAAAAAAAATACCTGAGGCATTAAAATAAATTCCTTTACTACTAGTTGTTTCTGAAATACTATCATTTAATCCTATATCCTCATTAGAATCAAGATAATCATTTGAAAGTGTATTTAAATGATCAGTAGAATTATTTAAAGACGAATAAGCTGTTCCCAAGCTTATACTTATAGCTTAAAGTGAATTAAATAAATAAAAATTTAATAAAAAATTATAATATCTTACCATCTGGAATATCTTCCATTTCAAGAAAATCATTTTTATTATCATTTGAAATACCTTCATTTTCTATAACATCATTATCATGTAATTTAATAGAACCTTTTCTAAGAAGTTCGGGTGTAATAACTATTCTAGCATCTTTAGCACTTTTTTGTGCTTTTTCAAGAACTAATTTTATATGTTCTTGTTGTTCAGGATCTAAATTTCCAACACATGTTTGAAAATTTTCTGATGTTAACCAAGAACTTGCTGACAAGTCATTTGGAAATGAAGAGCTATATTGAGTATTATTCTGAGATGAATTTTTTTTTTCATTATTTTTGCTATCATTCATTTCACTAACTTTTTTAGAGTAGCTAAAAAAAATTTATTTTTTTATTATTTTTTAAAAAAAGACTTACTTTAAATATGATGAAAACCATGAAGACATTTTTAAAAGTTATTAATATACAAAAATAATAGATTTTTAAAATTATATAAACATCTAAAGAAAAAAATAATTTTTTTTATTTATTAATTTGTAAAAGTAGATTGTATTAAAATATATTAAATAAATATTTATATACATATAAGATTAAGTTATTTTAATAATGTATAAACATTTGATATAAAATAATAAATTAACAATAAAAAAGATATGTGGACAAAAAAATTTAATATTTTATATTGTTTCAGGAAAAAAAAAATCTTATTTTATTTACTATTAGCTATTAGTGGTTTTGAAATAAAACAGTCTACCAAAGGCAAAAGTGTGCATCTGATAACTAAATGCCATTTGGTTGTTATGAATGTTATATGTGTATGTATGTATATAAAATAAACTATGCATTTACTAAATATCCCATATATAGAATATATACTAGAGAAGATAGAAATTTTAACAGTAGATGTAAAAATAATTTAGAAATTCTTAATATATAGCAGAGAAATATGTGCCATATCATCCAGTATCTCTACTTTTTTATCATAAAAGAATTACATTAATGTAATATGGCTAATCCTTCTATCTTTCTACCAAATAATGGATATATTAAAAATATAATTTCTATCTTTTTTCTTTATTCAAAAATAATTATTAAGTTATTTTTAAGAAATATTTAATAAAAAATTAATAAAAGAATATTTTATGTTTTAAAAAAATTTTATTTAATTATTCTTAGATTAATATATATATATATATAATATAAATTACTTTTTTTGTATGAAAATAAAACTTTAATTCAAAATATATGTTTATAAATAATAATAAGTTACATTATTCATCAAAATATTTATTTTTAAAATTTATACTTTCTCAAAAAAAAATTATATATTTTAAAATAAAAATACTAAAATAATAACATATTACTTTTTGTTTTATTTTTTAAAAAATTTCCATGTCTCTCTCATTATATATATCATCAATTTTTTTTTGTTTAATTTATCATTCAGTTTTATTTCAATTTAATGGTTTAATTAAAATTTAAAATTGATATCTAAAAGTTCTATCATTTAAAAAAATGTCCTTTTATGTGAATATTTTTATTTAAAATAAAAACTTTTAATGAAAATAATTATATTTATACAAAAAGATTTTAATAATAAAAATAAGTAAAATAATAAAATTTACATATATATATAAAAAATAAAATATCTGAAAGTTCATAAAAACATAATCTATAAAAATATTTGTTAAGACTCGTTTTTCTTAAATAGATAACTATAAGTAATATTACTTTTAACTCTCAAATATTTCTCAAGTATGATGATTTAAGAAATAAAAAAAAAAACAACATTATATTTTTATTATATAAAGTTTGTAATAAATATATATATGAAAATGGCAAAATCTTTCAAAATATAAAGAAAAAAAAACATTTATATTGACAGTAGGGAAAAAATAATATATCAAGGTTAAAAAATAAAAACAATTAGAAACTTTCTTAACAACTAAGTTTTTATTTACAACAAAATATATCTTAAAACTCATTTATCATTAAAAAGTATAATTTAAAAAAATATATAAATATGACCATATGTAGAAAAATAGCATATAATTTGAAAAAAAAAATATATATATATTATGAACAATTAAATAAAAAATCTTAGAAAAATAAAATAAAAAAAAATTTAAAATAGCATTTAAGATAAAAGTAACTTTTGTTATTATTATTACTATATTGAGATCTTTACAAGACCAATCACATGTTTTAGACAAAAAAAGAAAGACTCTGTCATTTGTTTTTTCTTTTTTAAAATGGCAAAAAAAAAATATAAGAAGATAGGGAAATGTAATAACTTAGCAAAAATAGTTCATATAAAATTTACCATTTCCAACAAAGTATATAAAGATTATGAAATATAATATATTTATATTTTAAAAGTTTAAACAAGAGAAAATGTGTTTGAACAAATAAATGATATCATTGTTTAACATCTTAATTGAAGAACAAAATAAAAATTATAGTTTTCTTTATTCTTTCATAGTAATAGTTTTTTTTTACATTATATTTTAAACCTTTCTTAAATAAAATTGTAATAAGGTAAAAAAAAATAATTTTAAATATACATTTTTTTAAGAAAACGAAAATATAAAGAGAAAAAAAAAGTTATTCTACTTTTTTTTTTAATAAAGTTTAAAAAAAATATTTTACATCTGGAAAAAGTTTTTGTTTATGTCATCAAAACACTATATACTTCATAATTATTGGAAACATTTTTAATAAAAAATTTAGATGATTAAATTTTTTCTTTTTTATTTAAGATATATTATTAATTATTAAATGATTTGCATTAATTATACATAAATTATATATTTTAAAAGATATCCAAAATAACTTTTATGTATGTAAAAATATTCTCTTTTTTGATTCTTTTCCTTCCTTTATATAAGATAATTTTTTTTTATTCCTAAAATTTTATTTTACTTTTATCTTTCTACTATATTATATCTGAATTGTGAAATTGTAAATGGAAAAGATAAATTTTTTTATTAAAAATAAGAAAACTATTAAAGAAAAATATAAAAAAAAATTATTAATAACAATACATAAATAATAATGTGTTATTTATTTGTTTGTTTAATTAAAAACTGTATATATATTCAATAAGCAATAACAGGTGAAATATAATGAAAAGAAAAAAAAATACTATTTTAAAAAAAAAATCATATATCATATGACAAAGTTTATTTGCACCTTAAATAAGCTTTAAAAAATATTTTTTTTAATTGGAACATATTCAGATTTTTCAAAGAAAAATCATGTTTAATAGATACACTATAAAAAAATTGTCTAATGTTCTATGATAATAATAAGTTGTCAATTATACGCATTATCAGTTGATGAATTATCAATGATTATGAAGAATTAAAAAATTTGTGAATAAGTAAAAAAAAATAAATATTTTAACATATGATTACAAATTTTAATTTACACGTCTTATCACATGTTTATAATAAATTTCTTATAAATATAAAGGCACTAACACAAAAAATTTAGATATGTTAAATCATTATGCAAAATATAACTTTTTTAAATTTTGTAAAACTATATCTTTTTCAAGTAATATAAATTTAAAAAACAATTGTTTCTAATTTTTAATTAATCTTTTCCCTTTTAATCTTTATGTATAAAACATTATATTACTTAATAAAACAATTAAAATATATTTTTAACGCAATAATTGTTATTTAACTCATTTCTTTACATTATGTTTATTATAAAAACAAACCTATTCTTTAATACTAACTTGTGTGTTAAAAACGTTGATTTGAAAAACAGTTAACTTACTTAATCTTAATTATTTATTATATAAATATATATTTTTTCTATTCAATTATAAACCATATTTTTTTTTAATGAAAAGTTTGAAAAAAAATGCTAGTTATCTTTTGTAATGTTTATTTTACAAAAAAAAATTAACTCTTACATAAAAAATAATTATTTTTTTTTAAATTAATTTATTTATATAATAAAAAAAATTCTCTGATTTTTTAATTTATAAAAAAAAATTTAAACCTGATATCTGTTTTAGCAAATCAAAAATTTATAATGAATGTTTGTAAAAAAAGGTACTAAAAAGTAAAGGCGTTATTTAACTGTAATAAGTTATCTTTCACTTTGTAAATAATTTTTCTTTCCTCGTATATAATTTATATTTTTATTTCACTCTTATCAAATATGTTTTAGTTGATCTGTGAAGCTTATAGGAAGTAAATTTTTATATATTATGTTCGTGCCATTAATCTTACTTTCTAACCAGGTTGAACATGTTGTGTTGTGATATCAGTATATTTAAAAATGATTTTGACGTGAAGTATTATATATATAAATATATATTCTGATAAAATGCCAATATATATAATATCGTTTGAAATATCTAGTATATTGGTAAATTTTTATCATTCATACTTTTTATTTTTAATAGAAAAGAAAGTATGAGCTTTCAACCATTTTTTAATAGTGTAATGATTATTTGAAATAAAAATATGTAATTTTACTAAAGTTTCATAGTTTAAGAGATATCAAATTATAAATTTTCACATTTAAATGTCTACACATAATCATTTCAAATCTTTTAAATTTATTTCTTTGTAATATATATATTTTTTTTTTAAAATATAAATTAAATTTTTAGATTAAAAAAATGGATGTTAAAAGAAATTCAGTTTCTGGACCTTCTAGACGTAGAGCATCGTTAGTTGAAGTTGCTGAAAAACATTTTGATACAAATACACTCATACTTATTGTCAATGTTCTTATTTTGGTTGTTGCTATGAGTCTTTTATACATGATCGCAACTTCTGCTGCTACTGTTGGAAAAAACTTTTTTGATAAGGATGAAAATTGAATATATATATATATATATTTTATAGCTTCTACTTTCTATAATTTTTTTTTTTTAATATCTTTATTTTAACGATAACAAAGTAATAAGAGAACGATAGTAACCTACAAATTTTTTATGCAAATCGTCATTTTTTTAAATATTTTATTTGATTTAAAATAAATCGAAATTGTCAGCAAATTTTTTTATTTTTTATTTATTTATTTTTTTATTTAAAAAAAAATATGACATAATAATGTTAAATAATAATTTTTCTTACGTAATACAAATGTTATAATTTATCTAATATGATTTTCAAATGTGAAAAAAAAATACTTAGTCAGCATTTTTGATATGTATTTATACTTTGACGTCATCACCAATTAGTTAATCACATATAATTCTTATCATAGTTTATACTGTATAAACTGTAAATTGTACTGAATCTTTCTTCTCAGAAATATCACTTTTTTTTTTCAAAAGTTTTGGTAAAACAAAATCTGTTGACATTGTAATATAATCTGATTCTTCATAAGGTGAAAATTTTACACAGTTTGATTGAGAGGATAATGTTGAAAATTGATTGTCATTTACTTTACCACGTTTATTGGCATTATCATTAATACTATCTATCATAAATATATCTTTTGAGTGTCCTAATGAAATTGTTTTAAAGTAATCATTTCTTTTACTAAATAAATATATTTGATATGTTAAAACTTATTAAATATAATAAACTTACCATGGTTTATTTAGATTTTTTGTTAATTTTGACATCTTATAACATGGTATTGTAATAAGTTTAATTGAAAATTTTAAACAATACCATAATAATATTAAAATATTTATAATTAAAATTGATAATAATATTAATATACCAATAATAATTATAACTATAAAACTTCCAACAAATGTGTCAATAACGTCATCAATTGTTAGTAGTATATTATTCATCTTAATATTTGTTTTTAGAAAATTAAAAAAAAAATGACTAAATTAGAAAGAATTTAAAAATATCGTTCTAATTTATGTTATTATATATTTATAATTGATCTTTTATCAGAACGTTTTTAAATCAAACAATACGTTTGCCTTGAAGAAATAATTTTTTGTAATCAAAATAATGATAGACTATGTTATATAATATTTATTTAAATTTATTTGTCGGAATAGTTTTTAAAATGATTATAATATAAAATATAAGTATAATCTATTCATTCGGTTATATGAAAAAGAATTCATTAATTTTAAACTTTTTTTTAAAACTTCCATGCGGGCCTCTTTTCATTTTTATTATCTTGATTACTTAAAGGTATCGTATCTTTCTTAACTCTAAATGAGCTTGTCTTATTAGGGGATAGCTTTTTTCTGTCATCGGTAGATGATTGAGTATCTGTTATATTAACAGAATTTGTTGACAATTTAAGATTTTTAATATTAGCTGGAGATTTACTTCTAACATCTGTTGATTTATCATTTCCTGGTTGGAGAGTTTTTTTTTCTTTCTTTTCTTTTGAAATTTTTTTCTCCGATGTTGATAACGTATCAGAACCATCAGATGAAGAACTACTTTTCCTTTCTTCTTTAACACAACTTTTTTGTGCACCTAAATATAAAAGTGTAAATAAAAAAAAAATCAATATGTTTTCTTACTATTTTTTAATAATTCTAACAACCTTTCAATTTCTTTGTCTTTCTCTTCAATAGTTGTTTTCATTATAGTAATTGTTTCACTTTCGTTATCAATTTCAGGACTATTTACTTTAACAAATTTAACAATCGAACTTTCACTTTTAGCATGTGATAATTCAGCTATATTACCAGCTAAAATATCATTTAATTGTTTTGAGTCAATTTTTATTCCTGTTGACGATGAAACTTGTATCCTTCTTGATTTTTCAAATTGAAGAGCACTTTCTATTTTTTTAACCTGCTCTTTAAGATTTTCTATTTCATTAAGTGCACAAGTTAAATCGTCATTTAAATGTTCTCTTTCGTTTTCATTTTTTAATAATTTTTCTTCCAATTTACTTATTTTTTCATCTTTTTCGTCATTAACCTTTTCATTGTCATTCTTTTCTTCATTTTCTATATGACAAATATCATACTGAACTTCTTGATCATGTTGTTCTGTATTTATTTTTTTTGGTTGTTTTATAATTTCTTTTTCTAATTTTTCAACTTTATTTACAAGCGTTTCGAGTCGTAAAAATAAAATATTAAAATTGTCATTATCACGTTCTTCATCATCACCAACATTAAAATCATCTGTTAATCGTAACATTGATGCTACAGCACATTCATATTTTATAAATTTATCACAATTGTTACATTCTTTTCCTTCAATTTGATCCTCCAAATTCATTATTTTTTCTCTTAATTTTCTATTTTCTAACATCATTGTTTCTAACTCAGCAACCATTTTTTGTTCCTTCTCAAGGCATTCATCATCACAATCATCCATCTTGTCACGTAAATTACTATATTGTTCCTCCAACTTATTTAATTTCATTGAAAATTCTTTTTTCATCAAAAATTCACGTTCTTGTGATGCCTCTTTTTCTTTTATTAATTCTTTTTCATAATTTTCTTTACATGCTTCTTTTTCTTTTGTTACAGATTCTAAAACAGCTTCCATTGCTTGTAATTGAGATTTTTGCATTTCAGCTTGACTTTCACTTTGACTTAAAAGATTGTTTCTTTCAATTTCAAGAAAATTATTTTTATCTTTCAAATTTTTTATTTCTTCATCTTGAACTTTTATTTTAGATTCAAGTTCATATTTTTCATTTTTTAAAAAGTTACAAATTTTTTGATTTTCATTTATTTCATTTTCTAACTTTTGTAAATGATTTTTTGTTAATGTTCCTAATTGATCTCTCTCTTTACAATTATTTATAAATGATAATTCCATTTGTTTAGCTTGTTCAACTTTAAATTTTAATTCCTCTATTAATTCATCTTTTTTTTTAATGCTACTAATTAATTCATCAATTTTTTTTATTGATATATTAAGTTTTTCTTTAATTTCTTTTGATTTTATTTCACCTTCTTTTATTCTATCTTGATATTCTTCTTGTCTAGCCAATAATTCTTCTTTTAATGCTTCTTCATGATCTCTTAAAGCTTCAAGCTCTCTTTTATATAACATTTTTGCAGCTGTTAATTCTGTTTCATACAATGTTTGTGCTCTTCTTAATTTTATTTCAAAGGTATTACCAAGACATTCTTTTTCTCTTTTAAGACATTTTCTTTCTTCTTCAAGTCTTTGAATTTCAATTATATATTTTTGTTCTAAATTTATTAATTGTGAATTTGAAAAACGTTGCTCTAATAATTGAATCTCTTTTTGATGTTCTTTTCTTAATTTTTCTAATGCACATTCTTTTTCTCTTTCAAATTTTTCTTGCAATGCTTGAAAATTTTTCATTCTTGTTTCAAAATCTTTTTTTGCAGATAGAACCTCTTCACTAAGTGCTATAATTTTTCTAGAATATTCTGCATCAAGTTTTCTTTCTCTTTCAGCTACCCTTTCTTGGTATTCACTAAAACTACCAATAACACTAAATTTTTGTCGTTCATATTCAACTAATGTCTCTTCTAAACTATCTATCTTTCGTTGTAATTCCGACTCTCTACCTTTAACAAGCCTACTATCAAAGCTTTTTTCATTGCCACCAGTACAAGCAGCAACTTTTAGTATAGAATACAATTGCGAACTCTCATTGCATAAATTGTTTGCCTCCGTTTTAACAGAATAAGATGTATTAAGCATTGGTGTTTTATCAATACTTCCTGGAGATGAGATTGCTGTAGTATTAGATAATGGTGATATCGCAGAATGTGGTGAAACCGGTTGTGGTATTTTCTTACTTAATATTTGAGGTTTTTGTGTTGATGATGATTGTGTTTTTATGACTGATCCTTTTTGTATAAATGATAAATTTAAATTATTATTTTGAGGTGGTGCAGGCCAAGCAGTAATTTCAGGTCGTGAATCTAAACGCGGAAGTATTGGTGATGGATCAACAATTCTAAAAATTATTTTAAATATTTTAATGTAAAATAAACAAGTCTTTTTTTTTCTTACGCTGTTTTATTTGATCGTGGTGATTTACTACTTTTTCGTAATTTATAATGATTATCTGTTAAATTACCATCATAACCATGATGTTGTAATGGGCTTATTGTTCGGAGAGATGTATGACTTAATGAAACATTTAAATGACAGTCTTCTTCATTTTCTGGTTCACTATACATATCGCTTCTATATTAAATCATTAATAAATAAAATAAAAATGTTTAATAAATTATAAAAATATAAAAAAAAAAAATTTTTATTAAAAATGTAGACTTAATATATATATAGATAAAATCGTTATATCAAAATATAATAAACCTTTTAAACTGATTCATTGATTTTAAATCATCAATATCCTTATTATTTCTCCATTAAGCAGCTGATCAAATCTTTTCAATTACATTCTGGCAGTGTGCAAAATTTGTTGTCTTTTCATCATTTAACTTATCCATTTATCTTATAGTAAAAATAATCAACTGTTAAAAGATAATATATATCTCACATTTCTATCTCTTGGCTATTATTAGTATTGTCAAGGTATAATTTTAAAGTATTAGTATATTACAGAAACTCTTCTTTTATTTTTTTTAAAAACCTAATAATTTTAATTTATTTTAATAGCATTATTCTCATACATTATATAATGAAAGTAAACATTTATTTATCTTTACAATTTTTATAAAACAATAAGAAACAAAATTTAATGTTATTATTTTTATTCATTCATTCATTCAAAAATAAAAAAAAAAATTAAATTAAATAACTAATAGTTAGATATATCTTATTTTGTTATTTACGTTAATATTATAGATATATATATATATATTTATGATAAGTCTTATAAATACAATAATATTAATGTATATATATATTTTATTATATAAAATATTTATTATAAGCTAACATTAATATTATAATTTTTATTTAATCAATGATAATGATATATCAAATAAAAATGTATTATATTTTTTTTATAACCTTTTAAAAGTACATTTGATATATAAATTAAAATTTCATCACATTTATAATTTTATATATATATATATAAATGAACGGCAACAATATATCAAATACATTTTATAAATATTGTATGAATATTTTATTTATATAAATATAAAAGAGAACGATACACACTTAAAAATACCTTCATTTTATTCAAGTGCATAAGAATGGACAAAGATAAAAAAATGTCATACAATGAAGGCCGCGACTGTATTTACATTTAAATGGAAAAGTCTCTTTTAATTTTATATTATTCTTTTGCATTTTTCTTTTGACTTGTGTCTTTAAATTTATTTTATTTAAAATGACTGGTACTGAAGATAAGGCTGTAAATGGAGATATCTTTTATTATTTTGCATATGGTTCAAATATGCTTGATGAACGTATGAAACTTATGGTATATTTAATATAATATTATTATTAATTTAATATTATTTTTATAGAATAAGACAGCAAAATATTTTGGTAATGGTGAAGTTTTAGGATACAAGTTGGCATTTTATGATCATAGTGATACATGGCACGGTGCTACTGCTTCAATTGAAGAAAATCCTGATTCAATTATTTATGGATGCATTTATAGTGTTTCCAGAGAAGAAGAAGCAATTTTAGATCAACAAGAAAAAGGTTATCATCGTATAACTATTCCTGTTAGAAATATCAAGACAAAACAAGTTCTTTATTGCCGTTCCTATCAAATTTCTAATCCAAATAAAAAAGAAAATCTTCCAAGTTCAGCATATAAAATTGTCTTTACTACTGGAGCTATTATGCACAAATTACCAGAAAAATATTTAGAATATCTTTTAGATATCAAGGATAATGGTGAATTGGACAAAATTAATGTTCCACTCAAATGTTTAATCGATATACAACTTCCATAATTTTTTTTTTCTAGTATTTTGTGTCGTTAATTAGCGTATGCTCTTGTTATATTGCTTTTTTTTTATTATATGAAATAAGATTATTACTAAAGTAAAATTTTATTGCGTATTATATATTTTGAAATAAGAAAATGAAGAACACTTAGAGAATTATATATGTTGAATAAAAAAAAAGTATATGATTTAATTGCAAATGAGATAGATACTACTACTCATCACATTACAACTCCTTCTTAGATCTTTTTTTTGTTGGAGGTGGTGGTGGTGGTTCATCATCATCATCATCATCATCGTCATCATCATCATCATCTAATGTTATACTACCATCCATAATTTGATCAATCCATGTTTGAAGAGCTTCAAGATTACTGTCTTGATGTTTCTTTGGATCATCTAAATTAAGTTGACTCATATCAAACCAGATACCTTCTTTTTCTGACACATCAACAAGACCAATTTGTGGTCCTTCTTCAATATCAATACCAAACATTTCTTCCCAAACATCAACCATTAATGGAAACTCATCTGGATCAACTAAAACAATTTCTAATGTACCAGAATGTTCACGATTCTCTTCAGCAAGTTTTTTAAGTAATTTAAACATTGCTCGTCCTTCTCTTGTTTCTTCATCACAAAATACCATAACTAATTTTTCATCCTCTTCTGGATCTTTCCAAACATTAAAGTAATTTTGAAGTGTAAGTTTTTGCATAACAGGTTCTTTATTTTTTTCAACCCATTCTTCAAATTCTTCTTCAGTATCAGTAGTTTGTGGTGCATATATAGGTTCATCCTCAAATGGACGATACATTTGTACCTCAGCTATGCGTTTTAATCCTAATTTACGAGCCCATTTACTAGTTACGACAGCAAAAAATTCAATTTCTCCCATAAAATCTTCAGCAGCTTCTTCAAATTCTCTTAAAGCAGCAGATCCTGGTTCAAAATATCCAATAACACGTACAACTTCATCATCTAAACTTTCAAATTCTTCTAAATCATGATTATCATTTATAATTGTTACTGGATCATCTGGAATATCCATTAACCATGAAACAAATGTTTCAGGATCACGTACACCATTATATTCAATTTTATATCCATCTTTATAAACATGAATGGTATCTTCACCTTTATCAACTTCTTCTTGTTTTCTTAATTTAATTTCTTTAGTTGTATTTACTGTATAAAAATTATAACCACGTTTAGTCATAATTTGAGCAGATAATTGTAAGAAACATTCAAATTGATCAAATTCATTATCATCTTCTTCAATATCATTAAAAAAGACAACAGATTTTGCATCATCAACAAACACAGTTTTGTTAAAAGTTTTTTCTATCAATACTTCTGTGCGATCAAAACCATCATATTCGAGATCAGGATAACCTAAGAACATACAGGATAAATCACTTTTTTGTTTGGTAGCGCCAAAAACGGCGCCAATTATTAGAAGGGTAATTAATACCAATCGAGGAAGCATTTTTCAACCTAAAAAAAAAAAAAAATAATAATGATAATATATATAATATTTTATTTATAAAAATATAATACAAATTAAAAATAGATGAAGTTTAAATAGAGGAACATTTCTTTGATTGACATAAAGTGTACGTATTGTCTGGCAACTCTTTTATTAATGTTTAAATGAAATAGCATTATATATTTGAAATATATCAAATATATTATTATTATCTCACACATCCTCCGCAGTTTTAAGAGACATTATTATTTTTCCTCATTTTCATAAGTATAGCGGTATATAAAATATACATGTTTAAAAGAATCTATAATATTAAATTTTTCTGGTGATTAGAGTAAAATCAATCTGGTGGCATAAATTCTGGAAATATAAAGTATTCAAAATCTTTTATAACTCTCTATATACAAAGAAAAGTAACTTTAATCATTACTACTTTAAAGACAAAAGGGTATAGCTAATAATATATTATATGTTATGTTAGTATTATTATTATAAGATAATTTTTTTTACAAGATATTCTAAATAAAATAAATGTTATAGGTGGGGTCTTTTTAGAAAAAGATAATAATGTTTAAAAGATGTATATTTTAAAAATTTATACATTCAAGTACCATAGTGTTGCCTTTCTTGAATACATATTAGAATGACTAAATTTTTACTAATATATAATAAATTAAATTAATAGTAAATAAAAAAAATTTTAAATTATACGGATAAATTGACTTTTAATTATAACATCTTAAAATATCAATCTTTGTTAGATTAAATTAAAAATTTAATTCAAATAACTGGCCACATTTGACGTTATATCAAATGATTTATTCCTCAAGTGTCGTTTTCTTATGAAAGTGCTATTAACTTTTCTACTGTTGATTAAATATATGAAATTATTTTGTGTGTCCTTTACTTTTTGACATTATATAATGACAAAATAATAATTTTCTATAAGAATATCTTATTTTTAATAACTAGCTTTTATTTATTTTTTGTTTTTGCAAAATTTCAAATCAAAACAAATGTCAGCACAAAATAAGAATAAAATTTCTAATATTTCATCACTTTAATAAATAGATAATAATATAAAAAATTTTTTATTCTTAAAAAATGATAAAAAAAAAGATCACAAGTTGCCAATATAAAATATGTTAATCATAAATTTTAGATGATTACAAAAATATAAATTTACTTTTTAAAAAAAAAGATAACAAATGTTTGAACGGATTTAAAATCAACTATAATTGTATTAAAAAAAATTAACAATAATATAAAAAAAGGGCAAGTCTATAAATGGAATCAAATTTAAGTTTCATTTATATGTTGAACAAGATAAAAAAAAAATCACTTTAAAATTGATCCAATTGATTACCTTGTTATAATATCATTTAATAAATAGCCATAAAATAATTTATATAAAACTATAATTCATGTCTTTTTCATTACAAAAATTAAAAGTTATTGATAAAATGAAATACCGTTCAAGATATGACAACTTGACTGTTCTAGAAAATTATTTACAATTTTTAATACAATCTTCTTCAATTTTAGAATTTTGGCGTAAAATATCTACAAAACCACCAACTTCATTTTTGCTAATTTTGATTATTTTATTATCTATGTCATTGAAGAAACGTCTTATTCCTATACCAATGTAGTATTGAGTTATTTCTTTGTTATCAAACATTGTTGTAATTAAATTACCAAGTAAACATGTTGTCGTCTTGTCATTTTCGTTGGCACTTAACAAAGCAGCTTGATAGACAATTTCATGTTTATACATTGGTGCATTCAAAGCAAGAAGCTTTTTACGACACTCATCAATTGTATTACCAGAAACAAAATCTTTAAGAATTTTACAAATATCTTCAGTTAAACTATCAATAGGTCTAAGACCTCCATCACATGGTAAAACTTTGCATATCATTTCAGGTTCTTCTGTTATTTCAATTGCTTTAACAGTACAATTTTCAGCATCATCAATCATACTAACTTTAGCTCTAATAGTTGTAAGGAATGACTTTTCAAAAAGACCATCTAAAACAAATTGAGCTAATAATGCAGCAAATACTTCAATTGCTTTTGGACAATCTAACATCCATTCTTTGATATTAAGAAGAACATCTTCGATAACACGAATAAGAACTTCAAGTCGTTCATTATGTTGAGATTGATCATTTTCTAATAAAGCAATTAAAAGTGATGAAACGGCACTATATAAACCATGATCACCAGATTCAAGTGGATGAATTACAATTTTGTTAAAGACAAAAAATATGTCTTGTTCATTAGTTAAGTATGAACTTAATTCTCCAACAGCAGGTTCTAATTCTAATGAAGTAAAGTAATCTGCTATAGCAGCAGTAATACAATGATTTTGACTATCTTTTCTATAATATTCATAATCATCATTACCATCAGAAAAATCATCTTCTGATGTCTCATTGTCAAAATCATCAGAACAATAAGAATCATACTCATCAGAAAAACTCTTACTCTTCTTAATAGAGCATCCACTTATACCACGAGCGCGTGCTTTTTTTTCAGCCTTAGAAGAACTTTTAGATAATTTAGGTTTAACCGGAGACTTGGTATTTGTTAGTTCTAAAATAAATAAATTAAAAAAAAATATATATATATATATAAATAATATAGTAGTTTTCTTACTTTCAGAAGAACGAACAGAATTATTGCGACTACGCTTACCGCCACCATTTGTTGTTTGTTCAATATCAAAAGTATACTCAAGGTTATTTTCTTTGGCAAATTGTAATTCTGCCAAAACTTCAGGATCGTCGAAACGTTCAGAATTGCAACGAGATCTTGAGTAATTCATCTTTACTTTTTAATATATTTTTTTTACTTTGATAAGCTAAAAATAAAATGTATATATAATATAAAATTTAAATATAAAAAAAAAATTATCATAATCGTTTGTTAATACTACTTATTTTAAATGTAAAACTATTACTAAATTTTTCTTTTTAATATTAATTTTATTAATAAAATGTAAAACATACAACTTTTAATATAAATATAATATGAGAAACTACAAAAAAAAATCATTCTATTTTTTTTTATTAAAAATTAATCATTTATGTAATGATGATGACATTTCATTGACAAAAAAATATATAAAAGTTTTGTAGACGTATTTAAAAAAGCCAATTGAGTGAGTTGGACTTCTTTGTTACAAATAGAGAGAGTGAAGAGAATACAGTTAATACGTCATGTGATAAAAATCGCGGATATAATCTCGCTTTAAAATAATCTTTGAACAGTAATTTGTTTTTACATTTTAAATGGTCAGTTATACTAAATCATCGATAATATTGCTTATTTATAATATATATATATATATATATAAATATATATATCAATTAATAATAATAATTAAGTTTCTTATTATGTATCACTATCTTTAAATGTCATCAATTTAAAGATAGGAATATTTAAATTGAAATATATTTTAATATGTCTCATTTGATAACAAAATAATATTTAAATAAAACAAGGCATGTATAAAATGTTTAAAATCAGACAATTAAAAGATACATTTTTAACATCATTTTATAATTTTTTATATATTAACAAATCGGCAAAAAGGAAGAAGCTGAAAACTTTAAACAATATATATAATATAAAAGAATTAAACATATATTTAATTTGTAAAACCTGACTTATAAAAATATTATTTATATTTTTATGTTTTCAAATGTTGATGTTTAATAAAAAATAAAATAATATAAATATACATATACATATGAATGCATGCTTCTCAATATGTTAAAATATTTCTTTAATATTTTTATAATAATAATATTTTTTATATAACCTTATTTTAACTTATATTATTTTAAATATCAAATTAAGTAACAATTAAATTTAATAATAAAAAAAAAGTTTTATTTTAATGTATATAAAATAAATGCCACTTTACAAAACTATAAAAAAAATTGAATAAGACTGTTAAATTATAGTAATAAGTTAAAATTCTACATTAACTTTTAAATTATCAAATTACTTTTTTTTTTAAATAAAAACAACATATGGGTGAAACACTGCAACTGACTCATAAGTCGCGTGATAATATGTATATGAATAGAGATACTAAAAAACAGATACTTTGCCCCACATTTAATACTACTACAAACATTCACGTAAAAATGGTAAATTTAAATGTTGAAAGGTTACAGATATATAAAAATTTATTGCATATATGAAAGGTTTAAAATTTTATTACTTTTTAAAAAAATTAAATAAAAAAACTTATAATATCAATATAATAAAAATAATAATTTAAAGCTTATCAATTAAAATTTTTGTATTTGTGAAAAAAAAGAACTAACATTAATAAAAAACTTTTTTATATTAATAATAAAATAATATAACATAGAATTTTAATATTTCATTTAAATCTAAACAATTCTTTCATTTCGATATTTAAAATTATATAAAACTCTCATTAATCATAGGATATCTAAACATTTTAGTCTTTGTTATTGGATAACAAAAAAAATAACATATATAAAAATAAATTAATATGTCTTTTTTTCTATAAATTTTTTTTTTATTATAGAAAATTTTGAATAGTAATTTTTTATATATAGATGCATTGAATTGATAGTCTTGTCACGATAAAATTATAAAATATTTTTAATCCATTTTGGAGTATAGTTTCTTTGGTATCAAACTATCTTGTTTATGTTAGATTTAATAAAATGGACACATCAATAGTAGGATTTATTATTACGTATAGAAATTTTTATCTAAATATTTCATCGTTTTTGTTTAATATTCTTTTTTTTTTAAAATTATACTTTATATTTTATTTCACTTTAGAATAACTCCCATTTTGTACTTTTGTATTATGGCTGGTAATAGATCTAATAATGATAACGGAATAACCAAAGAAAGTGAAGTTTTTATTGATGATACAGTTACAATTAGCCAATATACACAGGATAAAGCTAATAGATCACGCCTTGCTGTAGAAAGTTTTTATGCTCAGGCTCTCCTTCAATGCGCTGAAAGAGAGAATAGAAAAATTGAGAATGAACAAAAAATGATAAAAATGGGTATGTTATTTTTTTTTAAATAAATTATGTACTTTTGTCCATTAATGTCTATTTTATAATTATAAATATAAATTTTTTTTTATAGGATTATCAGAAGAAGAAAAAGAGATACGTCGCAGAAATCAAGCTGATAAGGAAAGTAATTTTTTAAGATTACGTAGAACAAGATTAACTGTTAGTGATTTTCAAAGTCTTAAAGTAATTGGACGTGGTGCATTTGGAGAAGTACGATTGGTACAAAAAATTGATACAGGACATATTTATGCAATGAAAATACTTAAAAAATTAGATATGCTTGAAAAAGAACAAACAGCTCATGTAAGAGCTGAAAGAGATATCTTATCAATGGCTGATTGTGAATGGGTCGTAACAATGTATTATTCATTTCAAGATCGTATTAATTTATATTTAGTAATGGAATTTTTGCCTGGTGGTGATATGATGACATTACTTATTAAAAGGGAAATATTAAGTGAAGAGGAGACAAGATTTTATATAGCAGAAACATCATTAGCAATACAAGCTATACATAATATGAATTTTATACATAGAGATGTTAAACCAGATAATTTACTTTTAGATGCTCGTGGTCATATAAAATTATCTGATTTTGGTTTATGTACAGGTCTTAAAAATATTCATCGTACAGAACATTATAAAAATTGGCCATCACGATTGCCTAAAGATTTTGTCTCAAAACCATTTGAATCAAAAAGAAAAGCAGAAACATGGAAAAAAAATAGGAGAGCATATGCTTATTCAACTGTTGGTACACCTGATTATATAGCTCCAGAAGTTTTCTCTTCAACAGGATATACAAAAACATGTGATTGGTGGTCTTTAGGTGTTATTATGTATGAAATGTTAATTGGATATCCACCATTTTGTTCAGAAACTCCTCAAGAAACTTATAGAAAAGTTGTTAATTTTCAACAAGCATTAACATTTCCACCAGAAATACCTATATCATCACATGCTAGAACAACAATAAAAAAATTATTGTGTGAATGTTCACGTAGACTTGGTAGTGAAAGAGGTATTGATGACATAAAAACACTTCCATTTTTCAATGGAATTGATTGGGAACATATTCGTAATACTCCTGCTCCTATAAGAGTAGAAGTTCGTGGTATAGCTGATACATCAAATTTTGATGACTTTCCTGATGTTGATATATCATTTCCTGAATGTCAAGAAGAGAGTGATATTCAAGCTTTGGCTCCACCTGATAAAGGTGAATTTTTACACTATACTTTTCAAAGATTTCAAAATTTAACATATAAAAACAATGAAACAGATATTAGACCAACTGTTGAAGATGTATTGTCATCATCACATAATGGTAATAAATAATATTAATAAAAAATAATCTATTTATCTCCTTTATTTTATTTGATTTTCTCTATTTACATTTTTTTTTGTTATATATACAAAAAATATTTTATTACAAATATTAATTTAAAAAAAAAAGTGAAAATACAAAACAATTTGCAAAATTTTTTTTTTTTTTTGATTAAATAAATGATATTATAATATGTTAGAATAATTAAGATTTGTGATTTATTTTACTGGTCTTCCTGATCCAAAAATAACTTTATCTGAGTGATAATTAAATCCAGGATAATATGGATATATTGGTTGATTAATATTTTCATTATCACTTTGTGGAATTTCAATTGAACCATATGTACTATCAGTAGTTTTTGCTTTACAAGAATATGGTGGAACAAATTTAAATGGATCACAACACCAATTACCAACACATGGCATAGTATTACAAAATTGACGTTGTACAGCTTGCCCATATCCTTGAATACGGAAACGAATACCACAACCACCACATTGAGATGAACAACTTGACCAATATCCCCATGGACCTGATGGTATTTGAGAAGTTTCTATTGTCTTTCTTGTTGTTGTAGATGTAGGTGTAGGTTTTGTAGTAGTGGTAGTTGTTGATTCTGTTCTAGTTGATTCATCAATAGAATTTGTTGTTGTTGTTGTAGTTTGAGTTGACGTAGATATGATTTCATCAGGTGGATCATGTCTATATTCTAGTGTAAATGATGTTGATGAACCACCTTTATATATAACCATGGCAAAAGAACTTTCACTTGTAAATTCTAATTTACTAGAATATTTACAAATTCTTGCACCAGTTTGACCAATATCTTGTTTATATTTAATTTCAACATAGTTATCTTGGCATGTTGTAGCTTGTGTAAAACGTGATTCAGCCAACGTCATATATACTTTATATTTAGAATTTGGTGCTTTAATTAAAAAGTAACATGTTTGACTTCCAGATTTTGTTAATGTTTTAAGAACATTTGTTGTTTGTAAAATACCTTCACCACAAGATGCATTTTTTATGTCAACTTCTGTACAAAGTTTACCACTTAGACCTGGTGGGCATCTACATTTACTACAATCTTTTGGATCAGTATATCCTTTGTTTTCACATGGTAATTGAACAGGGCATGTTGAATTGCAATAAGCAAAATTAATTTTTTTAATATCATAAAAAGATAAACCCATTCTTTGTCCAATTGTTGTTTGATAATTTTCATCAATTGTTTCAACAGTTATTCCACGATTTGAAGAAAATGAATATGCATCATAATGCATAGCTGATCCAAGATCATAGCCAACGCCAAAATCAATCATTGTTGCACGAGATTGTTTTGTAAATTGTGAAAGATATGAAAATTGAATATTATTTGTATCAATTGTAACATAATTATCTCTATCGAAACGAGCTTGTTCATGAAAAAGTCCAAGTGAATGACCAATTTCATGAGTAACAGTTCCTAATGATGTACAACCATATCCAATTGAAATTTGTTGTGGTCCACCACTATATTTTCCAATATTAGAATAACATCCATTACCAAGAATAAATTCTAAACCGTTTCCTCTTGGCAAAGAATAAGATTGTTTAAATGTAATACATGTATTATCTTCCCATGATTTTATTCCAGCTAAAACAGCAGCAGAGTCAATACCAGTTCCTGTATTAATATAAAATGGAATTGGAAAATTTGTCCATCTTGTTGTAAGAGAACTACTAAGTGTTCTTTTTTTTCTTTCTGTATTATCATTATCATTATTAGTATTGTTTTTATCATTTTCTTTTATATTTTCTTTAACAACTTCTAATATGACATCAAATTGTTCATTAGTTAAAATAATATCTCCTTCATACAAAAAAGGATTTTCATAAGGTTTTCTATCTTTTTCAGCTTCTTCAGGCTCAATACTATCTTCTTCATAAGAAATATCATCATTTGCTTCAAATTTTCCAAAATAACGTATTTGAAGACGTCTTAATTCATCCATTTTTTTTAAATGAGTTTCTAAAGAATCTTCTGTAAAAGTAGATTTTCCATTTAAAAATTTATCTCGATGAAATTTCTTTAAATATTTAAAAATTAATAAAAATTTTTATTAAATATAAAACTTACAAATTCATATAAATAAAAAAGTGAAATTAAAATCAAAACAGACAGGAATTTTTGCATATTTCTTTAACTTAATTTATTTTTTGAAATTAAACTTTATTTATACTGTTAATCTTGACCTCTCCTTTTTATATATAACCTTTTATTATGGCATTTTACATAATTTTTACCATCAATTAGATTTTTGTCTATTTGAAAAAAGTTTTATTATTATTACTTTACTAGTGTTGTCGGAATTTGATTGGCATATTACATAGTTTTGATCTTAAGATAAATGGTAATTAAAGAATTGAAGGTCAAGTTTATTGTTTTAATCATGATCAAAATATACTTTTATAGTTTAATTTGTTAATGTTAAAATGATAAATACTTTTGATTTACTGAATAAGCAACAAAGACATTATCTTTTTATACAACAAAAATTTTTATTCATATATCCTCTTCAAAATAAAGTGTTAAAAGAGTAATTCTTTAAAAGTTTTAAATAACAAAATTTAAGTTGATTTGTTGTATTGACAAATATTTTAAAAGTAGATAGTTTAAAAACGGTTTAATATTATAAAAGATATTCTAGGTATATATAAAACTGTTTAAATATAAGAAAAAAAAATTTCAAGATTTTTTGACAATTCAATGTCATTGATTTAAAAAAAAAAAAGAATAACTAAAATTAAAATTTTTGTCATTTGAATAAAAAGATTAAAATGATTAAGAAAAATATAAATTAAAATTACATAGGACCATTAATCATTCATCATTGTTCATAAAATTTTAGATTTTATTAAATTGGTTTTTTTTTTAATAATATAATATAACAAAGACAATTTTAAAATTATAACATATAGTAATTACCATTCCATGCTGTTAATTTGTATAAAAAAAATTAATTGTATCTGATTTCATTTTCTATAAAATTAAAAAGTAAAAATGCCGAATATCATAAATCTTTTCTTTTTATAAAAAAAATTTGAAAATATTTTACTGTTTAAGAAATATATTGAAAAAAAAAATAATATCTATATTTAAATTTGTTTTATTTTTAAACACATCATTTAGATCCTCTTGAATTTTATATTGTTATAAACAACGATGATTCTCTTGAAAATAAAGAGATAACTCTTATTGCGCGAATATCTAACTTGTAAGAAATTATAATTTATCTTTTAAAATTGACCGTCTCCTCAAAATATTATCTTTGAAGCTTGATATGACAGAGTACTGTTTAATATTTTTACATCAACATTTTAAGAATTACCGCGACTGGTAATAAAGCTTATTCCCACTAAATAAAATATCCCACTCTTATTTAAATTAAAATCTTACAAATATATATCTTTTCAAGTGATTCTTTAATTATTATAATGAAGAAAACTTTATTAAAAGTAGGTAGCCAAAATTAAGTTTATTACTAAAATTATTTAACATACCTCATTAGATAATTAATTTTATAATTATTTATCATTAATTACTTATACTAAAAATTTTTATTTATTTATTTTGACATTACATTATAATCAACCTTTTTTTACCATAAATTTTTTTTGATTATATGTAAGGTATTAAAAATTGTGATACTATGTTATCACTTATAAGTCTTATTTTGGCTTCTGGTAGTATCTTAAAAGGGGAAACAGAAGAATGGACTGCCGCAACATATCCAAATCCAAGTATTAATGCAGCTTTATGTAATACTTGGCAAAATGCAACATTATGTGATCCTGATCATATATTATCAGAACATTGGAGATCTGTTATCATTGAAAATATTGAAAGACAAAAAGGAAGTAAGTTTTTATTAGATATTTTTTTTTATAATTATTGTTATCTATTATTAAATATATATATTTTTTTTTATTTCTTAAGAAATATTATCATTAGACAAAATTTATACTGACTCAACTCCAAAAGAATGTTATACAAATAGTACTGTAGAAATATATGTAATATTAGCAAGAAAAATTAAAACAGCAAGTAATGAGTCAACAACAAATGATGAATTGGTAAAATTTGGTGATGATATTGTATCAAAGTATGGATTAAATGACAAAAAATGTAATAATTATGTAATGCTACTAGGTGTTGAAGCAGCTAAAATAGCATATGTTAGAGCTGGTACTTCATTAAAGTTGCCAAAAAATTTTTTTCATACTGTTTTTAATAGGACAACAAATTTATTTAGAGAAAAAAATTATATGGAAGGATTAAATAAAATTATTGATGAAATGGGTGATGAAATGGTTAATTTATTCAATGAAATTAAACAAACAACAAAAAGTTTTAATAATGAATCAATAGAAACAACTATCTTAGATACATTACCCAAAGACACCATTATTAATGCTACCTATTCTACATCCATTGATAATGAATATTCAAAAACCAATATACCAAAGTCTTTGAAATATAATATGTCTTTAAGGAAAAATTTTGAAAATGAAAATGAAATTTCATCTTATAATGGCATTAATACATACGAAGAAAATTTAATGAACGCTTTCTTTATAATTCTTATAATTTTATTTTTTATATTACTTATTTCTATTGTAGTATTGTTATTTTCACAATATTACAAAAAACATAATGATTCTGGATTAACAGATATTGTTATAGGACAATCCAAAAATACTGTTATTTCTCCACCAATTATAAATGAAGCAAAATTTAAAGATAGACATAATGATATTGAACCTGATCCAGAATTTTTAAATATGTTAAAAAGGCGTGAAAGTTCACGTTTTTCTGAAGTTATAATTCATGATTTATTAAATCAAACTAATTTAAATGAATGTAATATTGATAATGGTGTATTAAGAAGTGATAATGATATAATAACATCTACTGTCAATTCTATTACCAATACTATTCAACCAATGTTAAGTAATGAAGCTATGAAAACAGACCATTTTAATATTGAAGAGATTAAAAAAGAATTAACTGATAGTAAGCATAATTTAGATATTATTGAAGAAGTTGATGAACCATCTACATTATCATTAGATAATACAAAAAAAATAGAAAATGAAAATTTTGAAAATAAAAATATTCTTGACCAGTCATCTAATTTTGTGGAAAATGACGTAATAAATACCGATGAAAAAATAAAAATAGACACTTTAGACAATTATAATGAGGAAAGATGTGATTTATTAGTTCAAAAGAATGATGACCTAATTAAAAAAGAAAAATTAAATACTGTTTGTGATGATACTAATGATGATGACAAAAATAATATTTCTAATGGCAAAATAACTAATACAACAAATGACAATAATAAAGCAAATGGAAAAGAGGATATTGTTGAAGATATTAATATTAATAACGTTGAATCATCTAATATCAATAAAAATAATGGTAGTGATAATTTACACTTAAAAACTCATATAGATAAGAATAACAACACACAAGATGATGCAAAAAACACTTTAATACCCATAACTGCAATAAACTTAATTCCGGATGATGGAAGTATAAATATTAATGAAAATTTTCCACAAATAGAATAATACTTTAACATTATTATTTACTTTTTTTTATTTATAATTAAATATATTATATAATTCATATTTATTTATTATGTATATTTTCGATCTCTCTTATAAAAAAAGTTAGTAAATATTTTTAATTTTAATTGTTATTTCAAAGTTAAATTATTTTGTCCATTACTTTGTAATTATTTTTTTTTTTTTATAAAAAATATAATAATAAAAAAATAAAATTACTTTTTTTTAAAAAAAAATTGCTTGAATAAATTTATATAATGTTGACTTAAAAATGTAATCTCTTATTAGTTAAGTAATCATAAATATATGCATATATATATTTTTAATCTACTATTTAATTTATCATATTAAACGTTTTTTTTTTTATTTTGTAGGTATTGATAAATTTAAAATGCTTCTTAATAAATTTTTTTATACATTCCCTTGATAACTGTCATCAAAATAAAGTATTAGATGGGGATATATTTATTAGTTTGTATAACATATGACTATGCTTGGTTTTTAATGAAATGTAAATAAAATAGTTTGTATCATCAAAACTGATTATTGTCTGTTATGTAAACTAACAAACACATTAGAAGCCCCATTCGTGTACAAAAATGATTTGTCAAAAAAAGGTGAACTTAGTATAATGAGTCATTTTCTACTATGATTATATATATAAATTTTTTTTTTCATTATATATTTAGAAAAGTTAAGAAAAATTACAATTAACAATAGATTGACAAATTTTTGATTCATTATAAATTTTAATATATTTATACTTTTATATTTACTATTTAAAAATTTTTTAACTATTTTTTAATTTTAACATTAAAGATTTTTGATCAGTAAAAATTAAAATATTTTCAATCTATTTCTTATACATAATCTTCTTTATATTATATTTTAAAATTAAAAATTTATAATCTTAAATGTACAAAGATATTAGTATATAATAACATTAAGATTTTTGTTATACATTATATATTATTTTAAACTTATAATGAATATTTATATTTCTATTTCATATTTAATATTATTAAAAAAAAATTTAATATTTTAAGGTTCTTTTTTATATATAAATATTTCTATAATTATTATAATATAAAAATTTTAATAAAACTGTTAAAAATATTATTTTATAAAAAGTTATAAATAATCTAATTTTTAAAAAATTATTATTATTTAAGAAGTATCTCATTATATAGTAATATATCAATTTTACTATTAACTATCTTTTTTTTTATAAACAAAATTATTCTTTAAAATATTAATAAATGTTTCATTGAATTTATTCACCATATGTATGAGTAATAAGTTACCAGGTATATAAAATGAGCACAAATTACACATAGATGTTTAATTGAATAAAATTATATTTTATTTTTTAGTTAAAATTTTTATCGTATACATGTATATATATATATATATATATAATAATGATTTGGTCATTTAAAAATGAATGACTCATAGGGAGTGTTTAAATTGTATTATAAATATATTTAACAAAAAAATCACACGATTACTTATATATATAAATATATATACATATTTTTTTTTAACAGTCTACTAAAAAAGTGAAAGAAAATATTTTATTAATCATATTTTGAGTAATTAACAATTATATACTTAAAAATTTATATATATATATATTTAAGTTAAATCTTTTAGATATTTGCTAAATTTTATTTAAAATAATCATATTAATCATTAATTCATTGTCTACTATATTGATGGAAAGTATTAAAAAATAATTATATGATTATAAAATATAATAATGTTTAAATAGAGAAAAGTGATAAACTATAATTTATTATTAAATTGTTAAATGTAATTAAAAAAATTATCTATGACTAATGTTTTTATTTTAAAAAATTTCCACTAATATAAAAATATAATTTTGTTTATATTAAAATAAACTTATTTTATTATATATTCATATGTTTTTCATATTTTATTAACAGAAGTTTTCATTATATATCTTTTAGCATTCATATAGTTAAAATTTTTTATTAAAAAATAATAAACTATATAAATTTTTTATATTTATATTTTTCTAACATTACTTTTGTTTTTGTTTACTCTTTTATATTCTTATTATTATTTTTTTTTACTAATTTTAAAATTTAAAAATATTAAAATATCATATGAAATTGTTATTGCGTAATTAGTTCATTTTATATCAGCTGTTAAGAAAGTTATATATATATATATATATTTGTATTAAGACTTTGTTTTTTTTAATAAAAAAAAATGATGTAATATATATTCTTTTTAAGTTTTTTTATCACTTAAATATAATTCATTGTGCCTGAAAAGATGTAAAATGATATCATAGTTTCTTGAAATAACCATTCTTAAATGCTTTATATAAAATTCTACTTTTAAAGATTATTAATACTATTACTATATATCTTAAGTTTCTTCTTAAATATATGAATAAATTATTTCTTTAAATTTATAAATATGTATGTATATTCTTTTTTAGTATGTAAATTTTTTATTACTATTGACATACCATTAAAAATGTATATAGACAAATTTTTAGCATATCTTTGTGGAATAACCAAAAATGTTAACACTATAAGTAAAAATAAAGCTTTTTTAAAATGTAGTAATATCTTAAAAAAAAATTTTTTTATAATATTACGTAGTTATATTCAATATACTACTATGAACATGACAAAAATCTTTTAGCAAAAATTGTGTAATTTCTAATTTTTCTTATCATAAAACTTGATTCAAAAATAATATATAGCTTTTATTTTAATAATAATACATATTTCTATATATTTTATTTCGATTTTTTTATTATTCTTTCTCTATATTATATATATATATATATTATAAAATTTTATTGATAACATCATGGAACATGTGCAAAAGTCAATAGACGTTTTATAACAAATAATCATTATCACTGAATTTATATTTATATATATTTATATATATATATATATATATATATATATATATATAAATTCACTGCGCGTACACACACATTGTCAAATTATATTATTGATTTTTGTAGTAATAAATAGAAAGGATTTATTACTTTTAATAAAACTCATCTATTACTTTAAATTCTTATTCCTTGTATTGACAATATAACATGTTTAATATAATCAAATACGTTTTTAAAAATTGTTATCATTAAGATAAAGAAGACATTCCAACAATAAATATACAATCATATAAATATATCTATAATTATTTTTATTACAGATACTTTTGCATAAATGACAAGTGAAAGACAAACAGAAATATATGGTTCCAAAGAAAAAGGTCCAACAAAAATACTTAATTTCCTATATTTAGGAAGCCAAGCGGATGCTTTAAATAATGATATTTTAAAAGTAAGTAACGTTTTTTTTTCATTTCAATGCATTATCATTCTATACAATTGGTTAATTTTTTTTTTTTTTAAGAAATATGATATAAAAGCAATCCTTAATATTACTATTCCATGTATTCGCCCCGACAAAGAGTTAATAAAAGATTCCAATTTTCTTAATATTGAATTGAAAGATAATTTTACTGAAAAAATATTACCACATTTTGAAAGGGCATTTGAATTTATTGATAAACAAAAAGATCTCAAAAATAATGTTTTGATACATTGTTTAGCAGGTATATCAAGATCGGCAACATTTTGTATTGCCTATCTTATGAAACATTTAGCAATTGACCATAGCTGTGCCTATAGGTAAAATATTTTTTTAAAAAAAAAAAATTAATTATTAAAAAAAAAATATTCTTTTTATAGTTATGTTAAAAGTCTCCGTTCATCAATCTCACCAAATTTTAATTTTCTTGGACAATTATTTGAATATGAGACAAATTTAAAAAAAGTTATGTTATTGAAACATGAAATACCAAAAATAGATATTATTAATTACTCTTCCTCATCAAAATGCGCAAATGAATGTAAAAATACTTTTATTACATTAGATAATTTTAATATAAAAGAGATACAAAGTAATACAATTATTAATGATACTACTAAATTACAATTTTTCAAAAATAAAAATGGTAAAAGACATTTACAACAGGGAACAACAACAAATTCTATATCACAAGTACTTAGGCCATCGATATTATTATTTGATAAAAATTCATCAACTCTTAAAAATGAATTACATCATGCATCCTCATCTACAACAATATTAGGGACAGATAAATTTTCACCATCAACAGAATTTGCTAATATATCTTTAAGAACTTTTAAATTGGAACCACTACCTAAGATTCCTCTTACATTTAAGGAGGAAGATGAAGAAGAGAAGGAAGTTGATAGTAAATTAAAAAAATTTACCCAAGATTCATCTTCATCTCCTATATTAGCATGTGAAAATCCTACATTTAAATTTACCACAAATTGTATCGCTTTTCATGAAACTTTTAATGAAAGTAAAAGAAAAAATTATGGAAAGAATGGGCAAAAGTTTTCTATTGATGAATTTTTAAAAAAAAGTAATAAACGTCTACGAAGACGTCTTCCTATAAATGATTCATCAAAGATATCTTCAAATAATGAATTGCCATGTAAAAAACTTTCTCTTGACCATTCTTCTTCAACAAAATCATTTAAAAGTTCGACTTATTTTAGTAATAAATTTAATCATGATAATATAATGGAAGATGATGGAAAAAAGGATAAATATGAAAATAGAAAAAATTATATAAATTTACCTAATAAAATTAATAGTACACAAATAAAACAAAAAATCCCTGGCGATGTTGAAGTAAAAGTATTAATAAAAAGCAAATCATCAGCAAATGTCGACAAAGATGGAGAGAAAGTTAATTGTCATGTGTTAAGAAAAAGTTTAACATTAATATTTAATACAGATAAACGGGAAACTTTTTCAATGGATCAAAACATTAACAATAACAATATAAATATAAATAATAATTATGATAAAACACCGCAAACCCCAACATCACGACCAATGTATCTTTCGATTAGTCAATCTCATCACCTTCATCACCAACAATTATCACCAACTTTACAACAACAAACAACGACATCTTCAAATAAATCTACAACCACTTCAAATACTATTACATCTGAACTTCAAACATCAAATCATATAAACGGGCGTGATCCTGATAAAGATTCTATTGGATCTAATAGTAGCCATGAAATAACAGTAAATTAAATATATATATATAAATATATATTTTTAATTCTTTAAAACAATAAACTAAATCTATTTAATTTTTACTTATCTTTATTTTATTTATAAAGATAATTTAACTATTTAAAAAAATATTTTTTAGTTATTTAAATTTCAATTTTTTATGAAATTTTAAATAAAATTTTTTCAAACATTTTATCATACTGTTGTTGTTATATAAATTTAAAAAAAAAAAACAATCAAAAATATATGTGAATAATTTATTAATTTTTTAATGGAAAAAAAAATAAAATACACACTCCCAGTTGGCAAGACAATATTTCAACAATAATAATAAAAAAAAAGTTATTGCGAAAAATGAGTAAAGATAGTGTCAATAATAATTGGATTGGTGAGGATTTTAAAGCAGTATGACATTTAATTTATTTGAGATAAAAAATTTTTAGTGTCATAAATATTTTCTTAAAATAAGTAGGAAATTTTTGTTCTTAATAAACAACTATATTTTAAATAATATTAATTATTTAAAACTTTCTAATTTCTTTTTTATTATTTGTCTTGAGTATTTATAAAATTCAATTATTAAAAGATTATCTTCATGTTACTGGCATTAATAGAAAAATATAGTAAATGAATTCTAATAATTTTTTACTTTTAATATCCTTGCAACCCGTTATATTCTTTAGCTACAAAAGATTGTTGCTTTAGGATTTCTGAAATTTGCTTTTTCTCCTCTTCTGATAAAGCTCCTTTTGGGAAGTCAACGTCAAATGTTATGTATAAAATTCCATATTTAGTATGATCTGTTGGATCTGGCATACCTTCATCCTTCTTACGAATACGTGCTCCTGGCCATGTTATTTTTTCTCTTGATATAGTTATTTTGTGACCATCCATATGTTTAATATCAAAAGTAAAACCAACTAAAGCTTGTTCTAATGATATCGTTACATTTGTATACAAATCCATTCCTTTTCTCTCAAATATGGGATGTTTTTCTATCTTTACTTTAAATGTTAAATCACCAGCCTCTCCTTCAATATGTGGTTCACCATCACCAGAATGTAATATTTCTGTTCCTTCTTCAACACCTCTTTCAATTTCAATATTATAATCAACATCTTCTTGTATTAATTTAACATTAGGACATTGATCACAAACTTTTACTTGATACATTTGAAATCTTCCACCACCCATATTTTGTGTTTTCATTTCATATCTACAATTACATTGTCTATGACCTGATGTCTCTTTGTATAATGATTTAACTCTCTTAATATTTAAAATGGCACCATTATAAACTTCATCTAATGTAACCCATAAATCAACATTAACATCAGCACCCTTATTTACTGTTTCCTCTTGTTCATTACCACCAAAAAAGTCACCAAAGAAACTTGAAAATGGATCATGTCCTCCACCACCTTGTTGTTGTCTATTAAGACCTTCTTCACCACTTCTATCATAAATTTTTCTTAATTTTGGATCAGATAAAACTTCATAAGCAGCACCTAAATCTTGAAACTTTTCATTAGAACTTTCATCACCTTGATTCCTATCTGGATGGAGTTCCTTAGCCAATTTTCTATATGCTTTTTTTATTTGATTTTGATTAGCATTTTTGGGTACACCAAGTATTTTGTAAAAATCTCTACCACTTTCAATTAATGTAAATAATATAAAAAGTAAAAGGATTATAAATATACAAATGTTTGACAATTTTGGTAAACCAAACATTTTTTTTTCTTCCTACAAATATAAAATAAAAATGAGTAAATGATAAAAATTTTTATTTAATAAAAGACAAATTTATATTAAACATAACTAAATATATATAATATTTTTAATAACAAAAATGAAATAAAATTTTTTTTAATTTTTAACATATAAATGTCTATATATATAATACATTAATCAAAAAGCATCTAAGAACACGTATACAAGGATGATATTACCACAATTATTTAAATTTTTCGTTTCAAGAGATGATTATACATTTTAAAAATTTCTTTTTTATAATATTCCTTTTTATAATATTTTATTATTAAGATTGTTTAACTTAAAAAGTATCATAAAAAATATTGTATAAAACATTAATTATATATAAAAAAAAAATAACTTTTTAATAATCATATAAACATTTAAAAATATATGTGACATAATCTTTAATAAAATATGATATTATTTATAAAGATTACACTATTAAAGGTAAAATATAGATAATTATTTACAATCTCAACTTTAAATAAACATAAAGTTATATTAATCAACTTTTATCATTATTTAAAAATTTATTTAATTAAAACATTTTTTTATTAAAAATATTTACTTGTACTACAAAAGTTGTATTAATCTTTAAATTAGCTGTTATCACTTAATACATGTTAAAATAATTGAAAATGTTATGTTGATGTATTAATCTTATAGTTCTTAATAAGGCCTCATAAATATAGATATAAAACACAAAGTCATAATGAATTATTAAAATTTGCATTAAAAAAATATTCTCCTAAGAAAAATAAAATTTTAATATTTTTTATTTGACATCAATATTCTTTTTAATATATCATAACAATTTGTGCTATAATGTTATTCCATAAACAAGTTTAAACAAGAGAAATATAATTGTAAACTAATAATCTGTATAATGTAGAAATTTTTTCAAAATAAAATAATAGTCAAAGTGATGATTTTTATGCTTAAAATTAATAAAAAAAATTTTTAAATAAATGCTAATAAATTTTTTAATATTCTTTGATTTCACAGAAATAAAATCATCTATAGAAATTTAATAAAAAAAATACTTTAAAGCTAAAATTTTATCTTCAATACTTTTATACAGTAGCTATATAAATAAAAGTTATCAAGTTAAAAGGTTAAATAAAAGTAAATAAATATAGTTTAGAAATCATTAAAAAACATTAAATATTATAAAAATAAAATAAATAAAATCAGGAAATAAATAACATTGTTTTGTTTAATATTTTTAGCAAAATATATACTGAGATATTTGAATTGATCTCAATATATTTTATATATTTGATTAAATTATTCCATCTTTAGAAGCTTTTTTTAGAACTATTTATTGATATATAGGTTTGTGTTTTATATATCGCAAAAACAATATTTAAATTATTTTTTTAAAAATATGCAAAATTTAAATTCTCATATTATTACAAATCATGTCATTATATTAAAAGCTAGTGGACAAAAATAATTAAGTATGTACTATTAAGTTTAAAATATAAATAATGATCCATAATATGATTTGGGTGTTGTTAATTTATAAAATAATTTTTTTCATAAGACATCTGACTTTCTACTGATACATAGTAATTGAAGAAAATTATAATTACATAATTTAAAATTAGTAAGAAAAATCCGTATTTATTAATTATATGACCGATATTTTATATTAAAAACTATAAAGAAATAATTTTTAATGTATAAATCTAAAATATTTGAAAATAAAATAACTTAATTTTATTAAAATATAAAGATATTTGTTAAATAGTTTTTGTATGTAATATATTTAACATATCAATTAAAAGAATCTATATGTGTAATTATTTTAACAATAGATAATAATTAGCGAAAATGAAAAAATTTTGCGATTTATACTTTTCTAATTTACTATATGAAAAGTGTATATATGATATAGTTATTATGACGAATAAAAAAATTGGTTCTATAAAGGTTACAAAATTTTAATAAATCAAAAAAAAAATTTATCTAATTTCTTTTTTTTATCTCTCTTTTTATTAACCATAAGTTTTAAATTTTCACAAATAGTGAAGATTCTTGGTATTTTTATAAAAATGAATTTTTTTTAATCAAAGAATCAAGAAAAAATGACTAAAAAAATATTTATTAAAAATTTTTAAAAGCATAAAATAATTCATTATAGACATAATTATGTTTAGCATTAATAACAGAAAAATCAGAGAAATAGAAACAATAAGATTAATAAAATATTTTATTCATTAAATTACACATTACAACATAAAATATAGAAAATCGACTGTGTTGGTGAAGTTTCATTATCTGTAATCTTTTTTATTGAAAATCAATCTATTAACCTTATTTCTTAACAAAATTTTTAAAAACTTAAATATATTTTTAATACTATTTTTTCATTAAGCTAAAAAATAACTTACGCATAGGTTATTATGTCTACAATAACATTAATTATTAACAATAGAAGTATAATTTTGTTATCCATAGAAGAAGTTTCTTCATGTGGCATCGGATATTCTTCTGATAAATGATTCATTTTAAAAAAAATAAAAGAATAATATAAAATTAGATAAAAAAAAACTCATATTTATAGAAATGTATACAATGATATTTTACATATATCAATATAATAAAATAATTTTCAATATATATTTATACAATATACAAAAAATGTATAATATAATTTTTTTTTTATATGGATACGTTCATATATAGTATAAAAACCTCAAGTTTAGTTACAATGATCAGTCTTGATCATAGTTGAATAATTAAAAGGTACCAATTATTGTATCTCTTTCCATATTTATGTTTCCTGAATAACAGTATTTAAAAAAGAAATAATATTTGCATAATAGTTTTTGTATATAATAAGGATAACTCTCTAATTTCATGAATACATATTTTAAATTGTCTAATTTATAGATGATAACTGTTAAATCAGAAAATAAATAGTAACAAGTATTTAGCAATTAAATTTTTAAAATAGCTTTGTATGATTAAGATTTTAAAAAATTAAACATATAATACAATTAAAAAAAAATGAAACTTCACATTATCAATTTCCTATTTCATACTATTTTTTTTGTTTAAAAATAAGTCTTTATTTCTTATACAATGATTATATGTTCGTTTTTTTTTATGGGCAACATTGTTTTTAAACAGTTATATAAGTAATAAAATTAATAGAAAAATGATAAAAGATAAATTGTTAAAATAGTATTTTTTTACAAATAAGAACATAATGACATTTAACATAAAGAAATGAAAGTCAAGAAAATAAGTCAAAAAGTTTATAAAAATATTCATTTCTACAATTATTAAATGGAAAAAAATTTATATAAATATGTATTTTCGTATTTATTTTTTTTTCACAAGTTGAATGTAAAAAATAAAATAAAACAACATAAAATTTTTTTATATTGAAAATCTATTAATTTGATTGTTTTGTAGAAATTTAAAACTTTTTAACATTTAACATTATATCAATACAACTTTTTTTTGTTGTTAAAGAAAAAATTAAATAAAAAAATGTAATAAAATCTAATCAAAATAGCATAAAAGATGATTATTATTTAAAAGCATAAAAGACGAGTGTTATCAATTCATAAAAAAAAAATTATTTTAAAAGATATAAAACATCTTATTAATACATATGAATTCTAAAATGTTAGAAATAACAAAGTGTAAATTTAACTTCAAATGTTACAATTTTCGCAATAATCAAACTTCAAACATTAGTTTTTAAATTTTTAGAAAAGAAAATTTTGTAATATTTGCAAAGTTTCCGCTAGTTTTTTTAATATTATGATATTTATTAGAAAGCTTTTTTTTTAATTACTATAATTGTTTAAAATTTTTTTTTTGCAAATTAAATACGATAGTTTTTAAATCTTTTAAAAAATTCTTATTCCTATCTTTATATGTTTTAAAAAAAATGTCAAAAATAATTTGCAAGCAAAAGAAATAACCTTGTTGATAACATTTAAAATTACACAATTTAATTTAAATTTAATATATTTTAAAGACAATTAAATTCAAAGAAAAAAAATAACTTTTTTTGTTTTATTATTTTATTGTTGATTCTGATAATCTTGTGTTATTTTTTATTTATTACTTTATTAAATTTATTATTTAAGATTATTAATTTTTACAACTTTAAATATGATTTTTTAAGCTTAAACAATAATTTATAGCAATGATACATTAATAAACTTATATTATGCTTTAATGTTTTTTCTATTTTTTAGTGAAATTTACATGTTAATTGTTTCAATTTTAAGTAATATTATATTAGCAAACATTTTTTATCATTAACAATTAGAAAAATTTGTAATATATTATATAATTTGATTAACATAAAGTTTTATTATCAAATTTTGAAATTTTTCATTTAAAATTATTAAAAAAACAAAACTTTTAAATCACCAATAGAAATATTTGAATCTAATAAATCATTTTAAGAAAGCAAAATGATACAAAACTATTATATATTACTAAAAATTGGAATAAAAATTAATGTTGCGTGATTCTTTTAAGAGATTTATATTTTTTCAGTTATAAAAATTAAATGATTTTAAATATTAGAACAAAAGATAATCTTTCTAAAAATAAAAATGAGCTTTTTAGCTTTATGTTTATATATTAAACATAGTTAATTAAATTATTCAATATATTTATATTTTTAAATATCAAGGAATATGGTATATTTATTAAAGTAAAATATTTTTTTAATAGTATATAAAAAAGTTTTAAATGTATAAACAACTAGTACTATTATGTACTTTTTTTTATAGTATTTTTAAATAATTTTAAACATATTAAAATATATAAAAACTATTAAATCATGTTAAACAAATACTGTAATATAACATTAATAACATTGTAATAGAGGATATTAATATGAATAAAATATTTTATTATTTTTAGAGCTATGTCTATATAAGATAAAATATAATAACAATAATTATAACAATTAATTACCTTTTAAAATTATTAAACTCCTAGTTTCCAAAACTAGTCCAAAAATAAGCTTACAATTTAAACTTCTAAAAATAATTAAGACAATTAATTTCACAAAAATACAATACATTAAGAAAAATATCATGATACATAAAATTAACAATGACAAAATTCTTCAAAATACTCATCTTTATATACTTTTAGAAGTATTTTGTTTCTTAGTATTGTAATTCCAAGATTCTTTCTCATCACAAAAACAATATAATCATCAAACATCATTAAAATACAAAAAATTACATTAGTATATTTCTCAACTAAAGGTAATCTTTAAAAAAACAAAATTAAAAATATAAATAATATTTATAACTAAATAAATTTTTAATTTTATTTAATATTTGTTTATATTATAAATTTTTTTTTGTAATTTAAAATTATTGTTTAAATAATATTTTAAAAATAGTTTTTATTTTAAAATCTTACAATGTGAGATCTATACATTTAATTATAAATGTTGGAAACTGAAAAAATTAATTTAATCACCAACATGAATTGTATGGGGAATTTGAAGATGTGTAAATGGATATGTGTGAATATGAACAGGATGAAATTCAGAATGATGTTCATGACCTTCTTTATGCTTCGAATTATGTTCACCACCAATTTCACCTTCAGAAGACTCTCCTGATTCTGTTATTTCTTGTCCACCGAGTAAATGTGGTGATAGTACCTCAACAACTAAACTTTCTCGAGAGTATATATTTGGTGATAGAATGTTTGGTGATAATACAAGAACTGCTAAACCTTCTTGTGATAAAACACGTGGTGAAACAAGTGTTGGTGATAAAACAACTATTTTAAGATACTCGGGTGATAAAACTTTTGGATCAATTATATGTGGTGATAGGACTTCAACAAGAAATATTTCAGGTGATAATACCCATGCTGTAAGTATCCTAGGAGAAATAATTTCCAATCTAAAAGCACCAGGTTGGAGTATTCTAGCTACTAAAATATTCGGAGTTAAGATTGTTGCAATAAAAGCACGTGGAGATAAGGTGGTTGCAACAATTATTTCTGGTGACAAAAACTCATTAATAAATGCATGTGGTGAAAGTGTTTGAATTTCAAGGATAACAGGTTCACCTATACGATTAAAAAAGGCAAATGGTTGAAGTGTATTAAAAATTTCATGATCCTCTGCGTCCTCAGCAGCAGGATCTTCATTTTGTTCTTCTACATTTTTTTTTGCTTTTTTTTTTAAATTACGTTTTTTATTTTTAATTATTCCTCTTTTTTTTCTAAACCATGGTCTTTTATGTTTATTAATTCTAATAATTTCATTATATTTATCAATATATTCATCTTTTTTTTCCTCATCTTTTTTTATCATAGCTAATTGTCTTATATCATTTTCTATTCTTTCTTCAAGTTCTAATCTTGTTATATTTTTTAATTCATCAATAGAAAAATTTAATTTATCATTTTTTGAATTATTATACATCATTTTTAATTGATCTTCATACAAAAATGTGTAACCATTTTTTTCAATTTCTTCTAATTGTTTGTCATCATACATTTCTAATATCTTATTATATTGATTTTCTATTTTTTCAAATTCATGAAAAGCAGGATATATTTTTGTTTCCATTTCATCAATAATTGGACCTAGAAAATTCATAGCATTATCTAATACTTTTTTTGCACCTGTAATATCAAAAATAAAATTTAACCAATTGTTTTCTTCTTCACTATTATAAAGTATATTTTTAAGAAGTTTTGGTAAAGATAAAAAACCATCATCGTTATGAAAACTAAATAAAGTTGGTGAAAATAATTTTCGTTTTTTGTTACAATTACTTTGAGAACAAGATGGAAAAATATTAAATAAATTTGGTGAAAAAAAAGAAATTTTATAATTTTTTAAAATCACATCTTCAAGAGTTGAAGTTAATTTTTCTAATATTGTAAAAATATTATTTTCATTTGTAGGAGAATAGTAGTCTGTAGAACGATAAATAAGAGGATTATTAAATTGTGACAATGTATCTTCATTATGTTTATTAACATTATCAACATATTTTTTAATTTGTTGTGACATCCACTGATAACGTTCTAATCTCTTTAAATTTTTTAAATTTAAAGGTAATTTATTAATTTTTTGATTTTCTTCCTCTAATTTTCTTTGTTCTATAATTTTTTTTATATTTATTTCAGCATCAAATAAATTTGAATTGTCAATACCTCTTTTTCGTCTAATACGATGCTTTCTAAAAAAATTAAGATTAACATTTTGGTAATTTTTATTTTCTTCTTTTTTTTCTGTTGATTTTTTATGTATAAATTTTCTTTTTCTTTTAATTACATGAAATTTTTTTTTACTGATTGATTTTTTATATGATTTTGGTACTTGATCTTTTTTAGTAATTAAAACGTTCACATTTTTTGAATCAAACAATGTTTCAATATTTGATAAAGTTAAATTAATTGATGATGTATTGTATTTCATTTTTAAAGATGATATTTTTTTTTCATCTTTTTTTCTTATTAATGGTTTTTCCATATAATATTTTAAATCAAATATACCTTCTTTTATTAATTTTCTTCTTATATCATATAAAGGAATAATACATTTTGCTAATATATTTAATTTTTTGGCATTTTTAATACATATTTTATAATCTAATTTATTATTTATTGGAAGTTCTTTTAGTAATTGATTTGCTCGCGACTAAAAAAATATAGTTTTATTATAATCTTTTTATTTTTAACAATATAAAAAATATTAAATTACCTTAATTAATATACTAATAGCTGCTTTATGATACAATGAATTGGTCGTTTTTGTATTAAATTTATAGTAAGCTTTATTTTCTTCTGCTATATTTTTATCTTGATGAAAAAAATTGTCTTTGTTATCAGATAAATATGAAAATGATTTATATAAACTAATTAAAATAATAAATATGGTAATTAATTTATTCTTAAACATACTAAAATTTAATTAATCAAAATTTATAGTAAAATAGAAGAAAATAATATTTAAAACAATTTATTTGTTATTTATATATATAATTAATATATTACTATTTTGTTTTTATTTTTTTGTATGTCATAAATAAAAAAATTTTAATATTTAGAACAATAAAAATAAAGTTTACAAGAAAAGTATAATAACAAAAATAGATGATTTTTTTTATCAATTTTGAACGATTACATCACTTTTAATTTTGTTTATTATATAAATATTTATGAATGTTAGTATAAAAATTGACATATATACATGATATTATTTTATACTATTTTATTTTTTTATTTTTATTATATATATATATATTCTTCTCCACTAATTGTATACAAACACTTTTACTTATTTTGTTAATATGAAATTTTTTATATATAAAAATAAAAATATTTTTAAATTAGTATTTATAAATATGAATTATTTGAATTACTCTTTTAATTAAATTTCTAATATCTGTTTCTTGTTATATCGCTTACTTTTTTTTGTATTTTCAAGTACCATTTTAACTGTATGATTTATGAAAAATGAATATATATATCTATATATCTATATCTATATATATATATATATTACTTATTAGCCACTTAAAATACCACTTGATTAAAAAGGTAATTATAATTTATAGATGGTATTTTGATTAAGTGGTACTTAGGTAGATATAAATGTGTAAATTAGTGGCAAATTCATATTGTTTAACATATTATCCATATTAATATTTCTGGCCAAAAGACTTTTTAAAATTATTAAATATGATGACAAAAGACAAAACACCTGACGACTGTCGACTTGTCTGTCAGGAGCTGTTGGAGATCACACATCTGCATTTACTATTTTTACCATCATATTTTCTATTGTCTACCTTATCCACTACTTGAACTTTCAATTTTGGTATCCTGCCGTCACAAAAAATAAGTTAATTAAAAAATTAATAATACTCATTAGGTTAATTCACCAGAGGTACTTATTAAATTGTCTTTATCTGAAACTGTAATCTTGACAATAAACATGTAATATTGCGTGAATGATGATAAATATAGATGTTTTCATACTTAAAATGATTGATTTAACTTTATTAATTAATATAGGTCTATATTTATTTCTTATCTCATCAAGGTAAAGGTAACTCATACTTACAACAGCTGCTTAAAATATATTTCCAGGTTTTTTTAATGAATTATATATTTATATAATGTAATAAGCACATCAAATAATCTAAATAACTTTTACAAAAGGTAAAATAAAATCCTTTTCACCTGTCATAACAATAAAATACCGATTCATATTACAATTTATCTTACCTTTTTTTTTTTTGATTGTTATTTTTTTGATTTAAGAAGATTATTAAGCTTTTAATCTTCATATGTATATATATTATAAAATAACATAACATAAGAAAAATAATTATAAAAAGAAATGTTACAAGTGGTTTAAAGATAATTTATCTTTGTATTTATTTTTACCTAATAAAATTAATTTTTGGTAAACATCTGACAGAGATAATTAATTGATATGTTTTTAAATATCTGTTAAACTAACTTTTAAAACAACTTTTATAAACGGTTTCATCAAAAAGATTGGATATTATTTATTTCATTTCTTTACCAATTAGATGTTGTTGTAAAAGTTGTCAAATTTTGGCACTTGTCTAAATGGTGTGTTTTTATGGAAAACGGAAATGCTTAAAAGTGTAAAGTAAGTGTAACCAGATGTGGCGGCATAATATATAAATATATCTTCTTTCCGACAAAACAATTCTTATATGATGACATAAACTGTTATTCATTTAAGAAAGTTCTATATTAATGAATAACTGTTAATTCTTTAATCAAACAATTACAATTTAAACAAATTTTGATTATCTAAGGACAATATTTATATATTATTTTAAAAGAATTTTTTAAAAAAAAATCAATATTTAAATAAATAATTATAATTATTTTAAATAAAATTAATTAATATTTTTAACAATAAAATAATTATATTACCTTACATCATATTCAATCATAAAAATCGGATTATATTAGTTTTAATAGAATGTTTATAAGGTAAAATTATATCAATTAAATGTATGATTTTTTAATTTATCTTTAATCTTCTAATTATATACACATATTATATCATATATAAATATAAATAGTTGTTAAATATAATTTTAATAGATTTAACATTTACTATGTTAAGACATTTAAATTAATAACAAATTAATTTTATTATAATAAAATTTCTCACAACAGAATGTTTTTATTAAAGATAATCTCTTGTAACAATTAAAGTACTTTTCAATTATTATACAATTTTCTTTTTAAAAAGTTATTTTACCTTACATTGTTTTAACAGGAAACATCAAAAAACTTTAACACATTACTTTTATAATTCTTACAAGGTAGGTAAATATAAATAACTATGTAATTCATGTAAGTCAAGTATTAATGACACAATCAACTCTTCTCTTTTTTTTTTTCTTTTATCAAATATATTATATATGTATATATAAACATCCATTAAAATAACTACTATACATTATATCTTCAACAACTGCTAAACATTAATTAAAGAACATTTAAATTTGATTTACTGCAACTTTTTTTTTTTTACTATAATTAAACACATAAAATAACCAAATTAATTTTTTTTTCTTTATTTAAATAAACAAAAAAAAAGACAAAAATTAGAATAATTGAAATATTACTACAATTACATTAGAAAAAAAAGAAGATACTAAAGCACTGGGTTCAAAATTTAGGGATAAATTATAATATAAATAAAAAAATATATTTACATATATAAAATTACGACAGCCATCTTTTTCAATTCATCCCATAAATTTTATCCTGTTATACAAAAATTAATTGATCTTATTTATTTTCAAAAATCAAAAATTTAGTATTTATTTTTTTAATTTTTGTTTATCAATAGTCTTTATCAAACCTTCAAATGCTTCATTGACACCTTTATTGTATCTTCCACTTATTTCATAAAATTGACATTTTAATTCTTTTGATCTTCTAAAACCTTCATTGTATGAAATTTTTCTCCTACTTCCAATAACATCAGATTTAAGTCCTATTAAACATAAAGGAATCTATAATAAAAAAAAGATTTAAAGTTATTATAAACAATTTTTTTATCATTAACAAAAAAAAATATATAAATATATAAAAAATAGTAAAAAAAAAAACTTACATTATCATAATTTGTCTCTTGAAGCATATAATAAAAATGTGTTACCTCAACAAGTGAAAATCTATCAGTAACACTATAAACAAGTGCAATACCATCAATTTTATTTAAATCCATATCAAAATTATTACATTCATCTAATTGAAGCATATACATATTTTTTAATACATCATTTTCTTTTTTATCTTTTTTATTTTTATAATTTAATTCTTTTGTTTTTATATATGATGATAAAGTATAATCAACATCATCTTCATTTCCAAAAAATGCATCATTAAGAAGTTGAGTTTTTATTAATGTTGATTTTCCTACTTTTTCTCCACCAACAATTAATATTTTACATTCTTTTATACGGTATGATTCAGGTAAGTTAAATTTATCTTTACTTGAATTTTTTGTAATTCTACAATATTTGTAATAGTCATCTTCACTATGTCCATATCCACTAGAAGATGAAGATGGTGTTGGACTTATTGATTTATAAATATTTTCATCTCCATATTCTAATGATTTATTTTTCATAATATTTTTAAATTGTTTATTAATATTTTTAAGTATTTCTATTTCATTAATAAGTGTTGTTAATGCTAAATTTTTATATGGTGGTATAAGTGATGGTTTAACACCACATGTAGGACATGGTGGACTTGTAAAATCATTTTTTGTTATTCTTGTTACCATATTATTTTGTATCTTATCATCTATATTATTTTCATTAATAGTTATTCCAACTGATTTTAATGTATTAACTTTACTATATGTTCCAAGACCCATTCTTATTTTAGGTCTATGTTGCGATTCTATTGGCATTGTTATAATAGAATTTTTTAAAGTATATAAAAGTTGTTTACAACAACCATCACATAATGAATGACCACATGGAAGTGTTACAGGCTAAAAAATAAAATAAAATAAGTTTATTAAAAATTAATATAAAAAAAAAATTACCTCTTTATAAGTTTTACTACAAACTTTACATATACTTCCATTTATATTATAATTATTTGTTGAATGATTTATTGTAGAATATAAATTCATAGATGTTTTGCTACTTCGTACAGAATATGACATTATAAACTTTATTTATTTATTTTTTTTTATTAATAATTTAAAAAAAAATTATTATTAATTATTCTATAATTAGAATTAAAAACAGTATATTTTAAATAATGATTATAATTTTAACATTTATAGATATATATATAAGTATTGAGGAGTGATCAAAATAGAAAAAAGTAGGAGGAGTTAAATAAAAAGGCATATATTTAAGTTTTAATATAGTATTGTATATTAACAACCTTTATAATGAATTATTGAAGAAATCAAATGTTTTGTATATATTTATGTCTTTTTATTGACAGTATATAAATGATGAATTGCCGTTTAGATTATTCTTATCAGACATACATACCTTAAGGTATACAATTATGTTATAAAGGGTCATTCAGGAAGAGTAAGTGGCATTTGTAATCCCTTTAGCATGTATCATTTATATTAGGCTAAAAAGGATAGTAGCATTTGACAGAATTGTGATGATATACCTTGTAAAAGGAAATTTTTTAATAAATATACCCTTAAAAATTTAAGTATTTTGACAGTCTTTTGTTAAAAGCAAAATTTATTATTAATCTTTTTTAATTGTATAATAATTCTTGAATGAATATATAGTAATAAAAATTAATAGTAATAATTTTAATTCATTAAAAATATTATCAATGAATTATTAAATAATATCTTTTTTTTTTAATAAAAGAATAATTATAATAAATATATTACAAAATATAAATAGAAAAATTAAGTTATTTCATTTAAATAGAAAAGAAAAAAAAAAGACTTTTATTTAAAAATTTTTACCTTTTAAATAAAATATTATTAAAAAATATACCTCAATATATTACGATAAAAGAAATATATTTTCATTGTTTCCTTTTAATTTACAGACAGAAATAATTATATATAGTGTTTTATTTAAAATAAAATATTACAGTTTGGCCAAAAAGTGACACAATTCTTTAATGACACAGGGCAAAATGTAATCATTTTTATTTATATATATACATATATATCATTTTACATAAACAAAACTTTGAAAATTTGATTAAATAATGGTTAATTTTTAAAAAGACTAATGTTATAAAGACAATAATTATTTTCTTTTTTTTTTTCGTTAAATTTAAAATTAAAATAAGTAAAAAAATTTATATTAAAAGTGACAGATAGTTAGATAAGTAAATTAAAATTTATTTATCTATTTTATAATTTAAAAGTTTTGATAATATAAATCACTATTGACAAAAACAGTATATCTTTATAATTTTATTATATGATGATATATCTGATTTAATAATAATAATGTACTCTCTTTTTTTTTTTTATTGTCGGTAATTTGATTAACACAATCAAGAATTTTAAATGATTGTCCTTATATAAATATTAATATGAGGTATAATGATATTAACAACAGGTGAAAGGTATTTTATTACTTTTCTATATTTCTAGATATATATATATCTTACCGCTATTTATGATATGTAAACAAATTTTTTTTACAAATAACATCTGTTACACCTTTAGATAATCATATTTAATAAAAATTAAAATATGATTATTTAACAAGTATATATATTAAGATTTAATCATAAGATATATTAAGTGAATAAGGACAATTATATAATTATTAAAAGATGATTGCTAAGGTGTAATAACCAACCATGAAGATAAAATAATATAAACATTAATAAAATTAGCAAATAGATTTAAAAAAAAAGTATATTTATAAATTCATTAAATATGTGAGAATAATGAACAGTTAACGAGTAGAAATTTTAACACATTTATTATGTTTTAATTGAGATTTAAAATTAGATAAGGTAAAAATTTTATTGTTTTTTCCTTGTTAATTCTATCAATTGACGCCATAATGAATCATGTTAATTTTTCGAGGTGACAATTGGTATTACTTTTTATTTACCTTCATTATTTTATTTATATGTAGTTTAAGGTAAATTAAGCAATTATAAATTTATTTTTAAATACATTTTTATTACCTCAATTTAAATTTAAATAGTTTCAAATAAAATTATTTCTGTTTTATTTAAAATTTTTTATTTTTTAATAAGAAAAGTGTTTTTTTTTTCTTTTGTTTTTAAAAGTGAAAAAAGATAAATATCAGATATCAGTAGTTGTGAAATAGGGTACTTGACCCATTCTGGTTTAATATGAAATTTATATAAATGAACAGATATATAAATCATTACAAGTGTCTCATCTTAAACGTTGTTTTTTTTTTTAAAAAGTCTGTTATGCAATATTTTTATTATTTATAAACTATGTAAAATAAGTTGGAATTTGATATTATTAATATTGTATTAATATCAATTTTATCCTGTTAATAAGGCCATCCAAATTAAAGAACCATATTTAAAAGTTTAAGTAAAATAAATTGAAGTAAAACAAAATATATATAGTCTTTAATTATAAACAATAAACATTAAAAAAATTTTTATAGTAGGTATTAAGTAATAAAATTAAACATAATACAAGGTCAGGTATATGATAATAAAATTTAATTTAAGGTGTTAAAAAGTTTTTGACTTATTATATTTTTTAAACTAATTATAAATAGATAATGAAAGAATCACCACATGCTGAGAATTGTTTGTAAGCTAACACCTAATTCAGTAGACAAAAAATAACTGTAGGCATGTTAACATATATTCAATCATTTTATTGTTTATATCTTTCGTCGGTAAACAAAAACAATTCTAATCCGATTAAATGTAGGTACAATTTTTTGATTAGAACAAAAAAAATAAATAAAAAATAAATAAATGATGTATTAAAATGTCCTAATTCTTCATTTAATTATTTTACCTTTTTAAATTGATTGTCTTTGTTTGGTAAAAATTATCTTTGATGGATAATTAAGAAACAGTTATATAAAAAAGAAGGTAACCTTAATGGATTTATAAAAATTATATTGTAAAGTTTAAAATTTTATAAAAAAAAAAATTACTTTTAAAAGTTATATAATTAAGTAAATTTGACCTTACAATTGATTTTAAAATAAAAATGATTTAATAAATTGAGGCAATTCAATTTATTACTTCATTAATTTCTTTTTACATACTAATGTTACATAAGAAAATTATATATATTGAAAGAAATAAGATAAATATAAATGCTTGATGTGTGAAAAAGAATGAAACATTTTTTTTTAATTTTTTAAATCAAATATACTTTAGTTACTTTTATTTTTTTTTTTTATACAATACCGGAAATGTTAAATGTAATAAGATATATGATTAATTTATTATGTAATAAAGTGATAGTTTGTATAATAGTAGTAAAAGCAAAAATAAATGGATACTACATTTCTTGATTGTGGTGTTTATTATTTAAATATTAAGATAAAAAGAAAATATAAATTAATGACAATTTAGAAAAATATTATAGCAATACAATGTTAATCAATGTGTATAATTAAATATATTTTTAATTTTTAACAAGCATAATATATATATACTTTTTTTTTGAATAAAGTATAAAAAGGTAAAAAAAATAACCATATAATAATTATATTATTTATAAGCATATTAAATATCACCGTCATTATTATTATTATCAATGAAATAAGTTCAAAAAGTAATTGATTAAAAATATTACATTTATTTAGTAATATCCTTTTGTTAACTATATATATATAATTATCGTTTGTTCTAATAATCCTTGATATCAACTAAAGAAGAAGATTAAATTTTAATACAATCTTTGAAAGTGTAATTTTCTTATCAATAATATAAACTGATCATTGTTTTACACAAATTAAATCTTTTAAAAGTATTTTTATGTATATATGTAAAAATATTTCTTCAAAATTTAGGTGTAGGAAAAAGATTTATTTATTTTTATACATATTACTTGAGAATTGAAATTATTATTTTACGAGTTTAAAAGAAAAATGTGGGAAAATTATAATATTCAATTACAATTTTTAATTTTACTACTTTTTATCAAAAAAAAAAATAAAAATATTTTCTATTAAAAATACAGAAATTTATTTTACATTCATTTAGTATATTGTCAATATATCTACATCTACAATTGAGTAATAATAATCTCATTTTTATTTGTCATCCTCTTTTTTTTTTAATATTAATATATCAATTGTAAAGTGTGAAAAACTAACTTATACTATTATTGTTTATTGTCTATAATAATATTATTTTTATTCACATATTTAAATTAACAGTATTACCAATGATCTTTTATAAGATTTTGTTTTATTTTTTTTTTATTATATATAATTCATTTAATCAAAGAAAAATAGCATTATATTGTAAAAGTTATTGTTTTTATTTGATTATACTACATCAAAATATTTTCAAAATTATGTTATTTTGTCTTTTATATTTAATTTTTTTTTTGTCTCATTCATATTTCTTCTAATTTATTGTCCATTTTTCTCTAATGTATAAATTTTCTTTTTTCATTCCGTTTAAACATACCTCTTTTTATAAATTTTTTCAATAATTAGATATTATAAACGTTTATTATGTCTATACATTTAATATAAACAAAAGAGAAATATTTCTTCAAATTTTGTAGTATGTTATATTTGAGTAAAACATTTTTTTTTTTAAATCATCTTAATACTTATACATTTTTATGTTTTATTATTTTATAAGTTTAAAAAAATATATTTATTTAATCAGAACGATTTAGTTTATAAGTTTAAGGTTTTATAAAATATATGTTTAAATCATTAATATAACATGAAAGAAGTTAAGAATAATCATTTAGATCATCATTTAACATCATTAATAATGGAAGAACAAGAAACTAAATCTATTAATAGAATGTGTGAGTTTTTTTTTTAATAAAATTAAATGATTAACAAAATAAATTTGCATAATATATTTTTTTTTTAGCTTTTTTTAATTTATTATCAAGACGTTTTCATGTTATGATATTTATAATGCTTGGATATTCCATAATGGTGTTTGCTAAAATAAATTTAAGTATAACTATGACATGTATGGTTAATAGTACAAGTGTTATCTTAAAATCACTTGGTAATAATAGTATTGATAGTGAATTAACAAATATTCCCACTCAATGTTTAACTAGGGACCATTTATTGGTGAATAATACTATTACTCATACAGATACATCAATAAATTTATCAAAAATTGTAAATGATTATGGAGGAACACTTGAATGGAATACATATATACAAAGTATTATTATATCTGGTACTTTTTGGGGTGCATTACTTACTGTACTTCCATCAGGATTTTTAGTTGAACATTTTTCACCAAAAATAATATTTCTTCTTGCTGGTTTAACTTATGCCGCAACATCTGCCATATTTCCATTTTTGGCAGAAAATTTTACCTATCAATATGCATTTTTTGATCGTTTATTTATGGGTCTTGGTGAAGGTTTTCTTCTACCTGCAGCAAATACATTAATATCAAGATGGATACCAAAAGTTGAACGAGGAACAGCAGCAACAATGTTAACAGCAGGTAATCAAATAGCTGGAGCTGCAGGTAATCCTATATCAGGATTTTTATGTTCTAGTTCATTTGGATGGCAAGCTGTTTTTTATTTATGTTCTATTATTCTAACATTATGGGCTATATTATTTGGTTTAGCTATTCAATCACGTCCCTGTAAAGATAAATGGATGACAGAAAAAGAAAGAAAATGGCTTGAAAAAGAATTAAATCATCAGGGTGCTTTTAAAAGAAAATTAGTAAATTTATATTTTAATATAATATTTTATTACTTTTAATATATTTATTTAGGCATTGTCAAAAATTCCATTTATGTCAATATTTACATCATTACCTTTTTTAGCAGTTATTTTAAATCAATTTGCAGCAAATGTTGTTATAATTATTATACAATTTTATATACCAACATTTTTTAAAGAAGCATTATATTTAAAAGTTAGTGATAATGGAATTATTAGTGCTAGTCCACATATAATACAATTTTTTGCAAAATTTGCCTGGTCAACATTGTTAGAAAAATTGCAAAAAAATAATAAAATTACTTCAACAACAGCATCAAAAATGTCACAATTATTTTCTGGTATATTTGTTTTTATAAGTTTTATATCAATACCATTAACACTTGATTGCACCAAACCATTTATAACAATTATTTTATTTATTTTTGCGGCTAGTGGTTTTGGTTTTTCTGTATGTGGATATTATACAAGTCTTCTTAACTTAGCACCACATTACACAGGTGTCCTAACATCTATATCAATGGTTGTCGCATTTTTAGGAAGATTATGTGGACCTAAATTAGTATCATATTTTAGAGTCAATGGTATTGTAGAAGAATGGAATTCTATTTTTTATACATCATCAATATTATATCTTATAACATCAATCTTTTTTTTTATTTTTGGGTCTTCTGAAGCTCAGTATTGGGGTGAAATTTGTGAAGAAAATAGTATGGTAGAACAAAACAAAATATTTACAAATATCTTAAATGAAGAAATTGATACTTGTGAAGATATTGAAGAAATTGGAATTATTAATAAATCAACATTAGATATATCATCACTTAACAATATTTAAAAAAAAAAAAAACTTATTTATTTTTTAAAATTGTTAATTTAAAAAATGAATAACAATACTTTATTAACACATTTTATTGATACTCAAAAATAAAAAATAAATTAGTGCAGAAAGATTAACTTTTGATATAAAATAATTATTATCTTTTTAAAATCATACGATTTTATTATTTTAGTAATTAATAACACAAATTTTTTTAATATATTTTAAATTATAATTGTAATATTTTACTGTTTAAATATAAAATTTAATAAAAAAAAAATATAAAAATTTTATTATACTTTTAAAAATAAAAATGTTACCTTTAATTTTAAAAAAATCAAGATTAATGAGATAATTTTTAATTATTTTATGACCTGATCATTCATATTAGCATATGGTTTTTGTTATCTTATCAATAATAATTGTAATGTCAAAGATGTATGCTATAATTTTTTTTTGTATACATTAATAATGTGAGTAAACCTTTTCTTTTCAAAACAAAATTTTAATTATAACTTTATTTCTTTATCTTTAAAAGGACTTTTTTTATTATTGTTACCAATTATTTATAAAATTGTCATGAGTATTTGATAATATGCATTTTCTTTAAATAAAACATAAAGTACCGACTTATAATGATAAAAAAAATCATATTTCTTATCCATCCTTATCAATGGTAGTTGTTTTATGATATGGTGAAAATTGTATAAATATAGCAGATTGAAAATACAAAAGAAAATAAACATTTTTCATTATTTCCTACTAATTTTTTTACATATTTAATCTTTTCCTATCAAAAAGTTAAAAATTTAAAAATTGTATAATGATAAAAAAAAATCAATATATTATATTCTTATTTTATATGATTCTTTTTCCATGTATATTAAAAGTTTCTCATGCTAAAAACGATGATGGTGGTTCAATTGAGTCAATACAATCATTTGCCTGTGATGTTTGCACTTATTCTGTTATGTTGTGTGAGAAAAATTACAATGAATCTTACGTAAGTATATTTGAAAAATTTCTTAAAATTATTTTTTTTTTTAAATCAACCATAAAAATAAAATTTTTTATAAAAATAGTGTTTTCTTTTTTTTTTGAATTTTTAGACATCAATAAATTATCAAATGTTACAATATTGTCAAAATCTTGGAAGATATGCATCTAATTGTAAAGAAATATCTCGAAAATATTTACTTAAAATTTATTCTGCTGTACATAATCCAAGTATAAATAATGGACAAATTTGTCTTTTAGACGATCTTTGTTCGGACGATTATGAATTCAACTGATATCATAATTACTAAAAGTCGCGAAAATTTTTAACAAAAAGTACATTCTTTTATATATATACATATATTGTCTAATTTTTATTTTATCATCTTCTGTGCAAAATTAGTAAATTTATAGCATTAATGATGAGTAATTGTTTTAATAATTAATATTATATTTATAAATAAAAAAAAAAGTTTATAAAATTTTATAAAAAGCAAATAATGTTTCACCTAAAACTGTAAATTTTTAGATAATCTTGATTTTTTTTTGTTGATAAAATTAAAAATGATTTGAAAGATTACAATCATTCTATTAAATATTTTATTTTATTTTTTTTTCATTTTTAATATAATAAAGTTCTTCATTCTATATTTATACTTTTATAAATTTAAAAATAAATAATCAAAGTTTAAAATTTATGTTTTACTATCATTAAGATGATTAATTTTGTTTTTTATATTATTTGTACAAATTAAGACAAAAAAATACAAAATGTCATGGACAAAGATTAAAAAAAATGTTTATTTATTATAATTTTTTTTTTGGTATTTGATTATTTTACTAATGATTTATAAACTTTATAAAAATAAATAACTTTTAAAACAAAAAAGCATGAATAAATTTTTAATTGACATCCGTTTCATTTTTTTTTCTTATCATTTGTTAAAAGAAATTATATGTCTATAATAAACTACCATTATCACATATTATAAAACTTATTATTAAATACATGATATTAAATTAATGTTTTTCATCCGAATTTGATAAATTGTTCTTTTTTTTCATTTAAACATTAAAAACTTAAAAAAGGAAATGATTTTAAATTTAATATTACTAGAATAAATATGATATTGTAACGCATACATATAATCTTATTAATAAAAAATTTACAAATTTATTTTTAAAGAAAATTTTATTATACCACATTTTAAAGTTAAAACATATTAAAAGGTAACAAGAAATAAACTAGTTAGTTTTAAAAGATAATAATTATTATACACTATATTAATTTCATTTAACATTTTTACAGGATACTTATATAACAAAAAGACTTTATTGTAAAAAGAATAATAATGATGGACCGTTCATAATTAATTTTACTTTTTATTCTTAACTAATAATTTGCAAATTTTTTGTCTATGTCACTCTCTTTTACTCTTTAATAAGTGATTTCTTTTATTAAAACATCTTTTACATAAATTATATTCTATAAATTGATATTAAATGAATGATAATAATAATAAGGAGGAAAAAAAATAATATGATTTTGAATTTTAATAATATAATTAGTTATTATCAAAATTATAAGATATAATGACCTATAAAGATTTATTAAATCAGGCATACAAATATTATCATATAATTTTTATGATGAAAATTTTTTATAATATAAAAAAGAAATTAATTAATTTTGACACTTTATAATGTAAAAAAAAAAGACAATGTCAAAAATATATATAAAAATTATATAATAACGCTTTAATGTTAAACTTTTTGATATAATCTATCTTAATTTTGAAGGATTTTATTAAAATTGGTATTAAATAAATTTGGGGTACGTGATATATATTATTCATAATTTTTAAATATCATTGAAATTTTTAAAATTAAATTAATTTATTAGTAATCTAATTAAAGTTTTATCAATAATAAATCTTTTAAATAACTGAAACTCTGACTTATCTCTGTAATGAATAACTAAGAAAAATATAAATAAAAAAAATTTTATATAAATAAAATACTATTTAACGATGATATATTAAAAAAATTATTAAAAAAATTGGTATATCCTCAGTTTTGTTTCATTATTAGCAAAAACAAGTTTTTTTTTTAATTAATGAATGATGCATATAAATTTATTTATAAGATTGATATAAATACATACATATATATAACCAATTTACCGTATATATAAGTAATTTCTTTTAATTGTTAAAAAAAAGAGATGACTAATGAATATTGCTTAATTTTTCTTTTCTAAAAATTTTTATCACTTAATAAATATTATTTTCTTTTTTACCAGTAACAGTATACAAAATATCATTTTTTTTATTAATATCAAAATTTACACCACTCTTCTATTATAAATCATTCTTTTTCATGAGGTCGTTCATAGCTTGCGGGAATTTTTGTATCATATTATATTTAACTTTTACTTTTTTTTTGGTTATTATATTAAAATAATTTACTTTTACTTATAGTAATATATAGATAACTTTTAATTTACACTTAAAAATTTATTTATTTTTGTATCATTTAATATATGAATATATGAATATTTATTTAAAACTTTTAAATATTAACAAAAAAATAAAAAAAAATCAACTTTGTCTTTAAGTGTGTCTTAAAATAGTGTATAAATATATATCTACAGATCAAAAATATCAAATTAAAAAGTAAAACATAAGAAAAACAAAAAAAAGATTGTCTATTAATTAACCATTAACATGATAGTGTATCATCAAAACATTTGAAAACAATACAACTTGTACAAAGTTATAGAAATACCTCAAAAAAAAAAATAACATAAAAAATCATTTTTACAAAAATGATTAATTATTTTTACTCATTTATTTTTATTTAAACATTATTACTATATCTAAATATATATTTATCTTAAAAAAACATCAAAACTATTGTCAATTTTATGAGGTATATATAGTTTTTTTTTTTTGTTTTGTTTTTATAAATTTACAAACAATATATATATATATATTGATGAATAAAAAAGTAGTCGCCTAATTGTTCATCTCCTTAGACATCCTTAAATTTTTTTTTTTTTATATTTTATTTAATAGGTACCATTACCGGTAAATCTCCTGCTTTTTTTTACGGATTGTTAAGCTTTTAATTCAAGGATCTCATTAAGAGGAGACAAAATGATTTGAATGTATAGTTAAAGTTGCCGTTCAAAATTTACAAAATCAAAATAATTTTACACTATAATTTATTTTATATATTAAATCACAATAAATATATTGTCATCGAGCTTTTACTTATAGTATTTATGATAATAAAAAAAAATATATCAAATCAACATTTAAGTGTGCCCTTGGTTTTGTATTGAGTTATCAAATAAAACTTCTCATTTTTTTGGATAAAATTATTATAATATTTTATTGTTAATAAATTTTTAAGCATCTTTTAGAAATGTAACAGTCATTTAGATATTTTATATTCTTATATTATACATATATAAATCCAATAATTTATAAATAGTATACATAATCATAAAATCATCTTTATATTATATGTTTTTATTTAATTTATATTGACTTTTTATTAATTTATATGTTCATATTATTTTATATATATTACATTCCTTAAAAATGTAGTTGGTATGTAAAAATTTTTAAGCTATTATAAAGATTGAACATATATTTAATTAGAAATAAGGAAGATCATTCTTAATGTGATCCTTTATGTTAGTTTATATACATACATATATATTTATATATATTTCCGGTATCTTAAATTCAATGCCATTTAAATGTTATTATTTAATAAGATAAAACACGCTTTTAAAATTTCTTTTATTAAGATAAAATTTTCTTAGATATAAATCACCAATATGTTTTGTTGATACTTTATTAAACATTTAATACCTTTTATAATATTGCTCAAAATAACATTTTAATTAAATTTATCAAAACAATTCATTTTATTTTTTTTTTATTTACATATATTATGTTTTAAAAATGATATTGTAAAAAAAAAAGTTATTTTTTTTATATATATACATATAAATATATATATTTTTCTGACATAAAATTATCTTATATATTATAATGTTTTCAATATTACAATAAAAGGTTACAAAATAGAAAATTTTATTGCTAACGAATCATTAATGTGCGCGTACGCTTTTGTTTCACCATACCATTACACCAAAGGCGTGGTTCCTTATTTTTTTTTTCTAATATTTTTACTTTTACGTACTACAAAATAAAGAAAAGAATGTTTCACTCCTAATTGTCCTCGACAAAATTTTTGAAGAGAGTAGTAGGCTTTACTTAAAATTTATTCATGAACCAATATCACTCTCATCTTCTTCATGTAATATTCGTTAAATCAAAAAAGTAAAGGGTGTGGTATTAATATGATTATGAAGTTGTTAAATTATTGTATATTGCTTAGAACTAGATGTTTGTTAAAATCTTTAATCTTATTTGGAAGTTTCTATAATTTATAACATTATTGTCTTTATAATATATATCACCTTTTTAATATTATTATTTATTATATTAATAATATAATATATATATATAATATAATTTTTTTTTAATCTTATTTTTTTAGTTTCATCAATTTTTATTCTACCTTTTACAAACGTGTACCGTTCTAAAGAGAGAAAAAAATAATTTAACATATTTAATAATTATAAATATAAACTATTAAAAAAAAAAAAAAGTTATTCAACAAAATTTTTAAAAGATAATTTTTTTTTATAATCATCTATACAAATTATTTAAAAATGGTGCCTGATTGGCAACCTAGAAATATTATATTGGCTTTATTAAGTATTATTTCATTCCTAAATTTTACCATACCAGCTCCATTATCGGGAAATGCTCCACAACAAATTGGTAAGTATTATAAATTAATAAAAAATATAATTTATATGATTGATTTATTCAAATAATGTTTTTATTATGAAAAAATAATATTCAAAATATTTCAACCATTACTTATAGTTAGGTAAACTAACAAATAGACATCCAATTAAGATAACTATAAATTATTTATAGTTAGTAAGAATTTAACAAAAGTGATAGGGCTCTTTTTAACTTTTTGTAATAAAGAAATATTAAAACACGTTTAGATTAAATGCTTTAATTGTTTACTTAGCACCATATTTGTATGATAACTACTACTATTTAATATATAAAATTATGAAACTTTTCTTCAACAGGTTCTTTTCTTAAGACAATAACTTTTTTATTGTTAAACATTATCCAAAATTTAAAGATATATTTAAATTAAACATTCATTTTGATTAAATTTTATTAATTGACCATAAAATATGAATAAAAATTAAATTTACTTTTTCAATAAAAAGATATATAATATTTGAATTGAAAAATAATCTTTTAATTTATAAAATATTAAAAAAAAATTTAATATATAATTTGATTTTTAAAGATAAATTATAATATGTTGCAATTAAAAATGAAAATTATTTAATAATTAAAATTTTCTTAATTAATCTTTTATAACATAATGCCACTTAAAAAAGTGTTACATTAAAATGATATATTATAAAGGCATTTTTACATAAATTTTTTGATAATAAAAACATTATAAATTTATTAAAAATTTTTTCTATCAATGTAATGTATAACAATAATATTGTTATAATTTGATTTATAGTATTATTAAATAAATATCTTTTAATTTATTAGTTATAAATTTATTATTTATCTTGGAATAGATAACAAATATAATATGTTTCAAAAGAATAAAAATAGATATCCCTTTATTCATATATAGGTATCATAAAATGAAGAATGTATTAAATTCTTCAATGAAAGGTAAACTACAAAAAAAGACTCGTTAACCTTGTATAGATATCAACAAATTAAAAATATGATAATATTTCTTATTAAATTTTTTTTTTTTTAATTTAACTTTTTAGTTATAAAACTATCTAGCATACTTAAATATATTTTTTATTTATTTATTTATCTTAGGCACTTCCACATAATTAGATAGATATTACTTGTTATATATATATATATAATTAAAATTTAGTTTCTTTCTTCCTTATTATAAATGTTGAAATAAAAATTTAAATTTTTAATCAGGTTTAATTATGTGTAGTAAAGTGATTTCATCAAATAATTGTAAAATTTAATGAGCGATCACTATTATGATGTTTGAATAAATTTATACTAGGTGACGGTGATTCCTTTATTTATTATTATAATATAATATACATATAAAATAATAGGTATAAGAAAGTAAAACCACAACTTAAGATGGTATTTTTTTAAATTTTACGGCTAATATCACAACTTTGTTACATATATTACACCTTTTAATAATAACCTTGATATCAAATAATAAATTTCTTTTTTTACTTTCTATTTATTTAAAGAATGCCGTCAATTTACAATATTTTTATATTAAAATAAAGTCAAAAGAGAACATTATTTTTAAATATAATGATTACTAGAAAAAAAAAAAGATCAAAGTAAGAAAAATTATAGAGCCTTGATATGTAATGAAAAAAAAAAGTTTTTAATTAGACACTTTTTTTTAACATACATTAATGTATAAATAGATACTTAAATTTTTTTTTATTAAAAAAAAAGCCATACAATACATTTTTTTACTAGTTACAACATTACTCATCATATAATAATACTTTTTTTATTTTTATTTTTTTACAAAAGAAATAGTAAATTTGCAAAAAGTTTTTTTTTTTTTTGTCAATTACCATTATCTTTTTGAAATATTTTTATGATAAGTTATGATTACCTTTATACAAATATCAGTGTATTATCAAAAGTCATTAAAATATGTAGATATTGAAAAAAAATTTAAAAATATATATATATTAAATAAATATAACAAGATAATAAAAAAAAAAGATATTTAATGGCTCATTATTTTTTTTTTTAGCTCAATGTCCAGGAAATGAAATTTACGGTTATGTGAATGGTACACAAATAGGAAAAAGACAAGACTATATCCATCTAGAAATGGAAGATCTAGATTTAGAAGAATGTATTAAACAGTGTTATGGAAATCATTTTTGCTATTCAATTTACTATGATGAAACATTAAAAAATCGTTGTGTCTTTTATTATTTTGCAGGATACAATTGTACCGGTAGACCATTAATTCTATCTTCAAATCTTAAATATGAGGGTAAACCAATAACATTCGATTGTATCAGATGCCCGGGAAAAGGTGATATTATATCAACAACTGAAATATCAACAGTTGGGAACATAAATGTTAATAGTATAGGTAAAATTAATTCGGTAGATGATAATAAAATCAAATCTATTAAAGGGGCTAATATTAATCAACAAATATCAAATACTGGTATGTTTTTATATTTTTATTTTATTATAAAATTAATAAATAAATATTTTTAGGTGATTCATCTTCTAATGATATGATTAATCAAATCCCAAATAGTTCAGGTAGGTTTTTTTTGTTTTTATAATTTATAACAAGTATCAAAAATTAATATACTTTTTTTTTATATTATAAATCAAATTTGATTATATTAATATAATGAAAGAGAAAATATGTAAGAAAAGTAAATATAACAATGTATTGAGTATGATAATTTAGAACTACTTATAATTTTTAACATGATAAACCAATCAACCTTGTATACTTACTTAAAATTAAACAATAATATATTATATTATTATTATTATTATTATGTCTAACATCTATACATTATACATAATAATAGAAGTATACTAAAGATAAAAAATTGATATCTCTTTTTCCGGTTAAATTTTATACAAAGTGTATATTAATTATCAACCCGCGTCACTCTTCTTTATTCAAAACAACTTTTTTTACTAGATATAACATGAATTTTAAGAGCGTAACAGAAAAATAAAAATATGATAATTTTACATATCTTTCAAAAACACCAATTAATAAAAGAAGTAATTTTAAATTTATATTAATTACAATAATTTTTATTATTTTAAAATTTTACATTCCATCAATTGGAAAGATAATAATTTAATTATATTACTTTATGAAGTAATATATTTATTTACATAACATATGCTTTTTAAAATTTTGTAAACAAATTTTTAGTATCAAAAAAGTACAATATTTTATAATTGTAGTAACTTAATCAAATGTCATATAAGAGTGAATTAATCACAAATATCACTTAAAAATAATACTATTTTGTTGTATTTGTATTCAAAAAAAAATTGCAAATAAAAATATGTAATTGTAGCTTTGTGTAATGTTAAGAAAATCATAACTGTATGACCTTCGAATTTTTCTGTAACATTATAGAAAAAAAAATTAGAAAAATTACTCATAGGTATTTAGATCATTTCAATTATAAAATGACGAAGATTTTTTTTTTTTAAATAAGTTTTTATATTTTAAAATAAATGTATTAAAAATAAAATGAGGAATTTTTTAAACGATTTATCCTTGGTGTTCCAATAATTGGCAAATTTTTAAATGTTTTTTTGAATACCATTTTAAAATTATAAAAATAGTAATAAAACTTTTATTAAAATTCTAACATAATAACAAATAAATAATAACTATAAAAAAAAACACACTTCTAACTGTTAAAAATTATAGGGGTTTACAATAACTAATATTAGTATAATGTATATATAATATTATGAATAATAATAAGTTACTTACACCAATAAAAAAATATATATTTATATATTTTTTAACTCTTTTAGATAATTCATCTTGCATTCTTGAATTTATTCCTAATTTTGAGGATGTTGGAGATGAGATTGGTGAACTTTTTACTAATGTTATCAATGATATAAAGGATGAAAGAGAATGCGCAAAATTATGCCATAAATCTAATTGTGATTATGCTGTATATAAACCTTTAACAAAAACGTGTTCCTTTATCTCAGATTATTTTGGATTTATTAAAAATTGTTCAAGCAGGCCCTTACAAAATTTTATTATTGGTGTTATGGAATCTAAAATTATTGAAACTATCCAAATTGAGTGTATAAGATGTAGACAAAATCATATTGAAGATGTTAAAAATATCTTTAATAACCAGATTAAACATTCTAGTCACAATAATAATGAGGGTAAATACATTTTTTTGTTTAAAAATAAAATTGGGGATTAAAGTTTATTTTTTAATTTAAAATATTTATCTTTTTTTTATTTATAGGTGAATGGCATTCTATGACTGTTGATCCAGGTGATGCTGTTACATGGCCAACTAATTTACAATTATCAGGACATTGTATTGTTGTATTCCAAATTGATGAATCACAAGAAACATTAAAAAATATAGAATTTTCAAATACAACAGAGCTTCAAACTGTTGAACAATGTGCTGCTTATTGCTATAAATCATCATGTAGTAATGCTGTTTTTGAATTTTTAGAACATGGAAAAGGACTATGCAAAATTAGTACTAAAACAGCTGATACATGTAGCGGAAATCTTCAACATCATTATAGATTTTATACAACTAAATCTGTTTTAATTCAATGTATAAGATGTTTAGCAAAAAAACCAACAACTCATTCTCCACATGCATTAATGCCAGGAAGTATTGAGATAACAACAACATCTATTCCAGAGTTAAAAACATCTAGTTTATCACCAGAACAACAATATGAATCTAATGAAGGTGGAGGAACAGAAACAAAAACGATTACATCTTCAGATGGCATTGTTGATAAAGGTGGTGAAGTTGATGATGATATTATAATGGAAAGTTCTCATAAAAAAACAGCAGGTCCTCCATCATCAGCTCCAGTTGATGAAATTGAAATAAAATCTGGCGCTACTTTATCAACAAACAATGGTAATACTGATGAAAAAGAATCAGTACCCTTATCAACAACAGAAATATCAATGACAGATTCTTCCAATAGTAAAGAAAAAATAACGATTGAAAGTGTTACAACAACGACTTTATTACCCTTAACAACAATAGAAACATTAGTTGAAAATAAAACAATATCTCAACAAACAAAAGAAAAAGAAGATGCTTATCTCCGAAGTTGTATCGTAACATTCCAAGTAAAACCATTTTCACTAATTGATGAACCAAGGGAAGATGAACCATTAATGGAATTTGAATTTATAACAGATTCTGTAACTATTTGTGCATCAAAATGTTACAATAATGGTTGTACAGGTGCTATATATAATTCAGAAACAAAAAAATGTGTGTTACAATTAGGAAAAGTACTTAAATGTATTGGAGGTGATACATATAATAATTATTTTCCTGAAAAAAATGAAAAAATTAGAATATTTTGCCTATCTTGTACACCAAGTAATTTAAAAGGTATTGAAGGTCAAATTAAAAGTAATAAAAATGCTGAAGAATCAATAGCTGTTACAAGTACTACTGAATTAAATAAAGAAATTTTAGAAGTTGAAGATAATCATAGTGTAACATCAAGTCCATCTATCAAACCTGGGTCAGTATTTGATAAAATGACAACAAAACCAAATGAAGAAAATAAAAAAACATCAATAATTGTTAACAAAAAAGATAAAGAAGAAGATCAATCATCAAAATCACATACGGTTGACCAGTCAATTGAGACAACTACATTATCCATAAAAAATCACACATCAAATGAAACGTTAGAAAATAAAGAAATGGCTACTAGTTTACCAAAAAGTATAAATGAAAACGAGTCAACAACATCTATTCCTTTAGAAGAAAAAAAAGAAAATATTGAGACAAGTACAAAAATTTCCGATTTAGAAGAAAAAGAGGAAGATACCATGACAACAGCTTCATCAAAAAGTTTGGAAAATAATGAACAAACTACTATCTCTTCAGATATAAATAAAAAATCTGAAACTTCTAATATTGATTCTGATGTTGAAGGTAGTGGAATTTCAAGTACTTTATCAGAAAATGAAGACAAACAAACTACACTTATTTCTCAAAATAGAGAAAACAATAATGCTAGAACTGATGCTCCAGAAGTTACAAAAGAAGAAAGAAAAACCACAGTAAGTCTAGAAAAAGAAGAAACACAAACAAGTGATATTGAAGAAATTAAAGAAACAACAATAATGCCGATTACCGAAAATGATAAATCAACTGTATCTTCTAAAGTTAATGAAAATGAAGATTTAACTACATCTACTTTTGTTACAAAAGAAGGAGTAGAAACAACTATCGTTCCAGAAAGTGAAAATAGTAAAAAAATAACAACTATAACCAATAAAGATGGAGAAGACAATGAAGCTAAGATTTCTTCAACAAAAATAAACAATGAAGAAGTAGAAACAACTACTTCCCAGGAAATTGAAAGTTCAAAAACAACTAATATCAAAGATATAGAAGAAATTAACATTACACAAACCACTTTTGTAGATTCTCAAGATAAAATGAAAACCACGTCTGTCCCTGAAACTGATATATCAACAGTATCTTCTAAAAATGGAATTAATGTAGAAGAGACAAACGTTACAACACCTGTTTCTGAAGGTTCCCAAAGTAAAATAGACACTACTATGACATCAATTGTAGATTCTAAAGAAGATGAAAATGACAGGGTAACAACGTCTGTCCAAGGAAGTGTTAACGAAAACATAGACACAACTACAATTCCACAATCTCAAAAGGAAGACAATGAAATAAAGACTACCCATTTGGAAAATATGGAGAATTTTAAAACAACAACAATTGCTCAAGAATTACCAACAAAATCTTCAAATGTTGAAAATACTTTTGAGACTACCACTATAAATCCAGAACTTGGTTTAGAAATAAGTAAAGACAATAAGTCTAGTGAATTAAAAAAACCATCAGAATCAGAGTCTGTCTTATCTACAACAATAAGTTCAGAAAACATCGAGCAGACACCTGAGATAACAACTATTTTACCAGAGAGTGAGACGGAATCTAGTATTAACAAAAATAAGGAAGAAACTGCTACAACATTATTAATACCTGTTGATTTTGAAACTACAACTGACAAAGGATTGGATAATAACAAAAATAATGAAGAAGCATCAACATTAAAACCTATTTTCAAAGATAAATCTGAAACAGATGAACCACTAGAAGGAAGTGGAATAGATGAGATTGAAGGTAAAGCTTCTACTATAATAAATATTACTGATGAACCAACCGAAAAAGAAATTTCTACGACTGAGGGAACAAAAACTACAATTATACCTATCATTGATAGTGAACAAAATACAGAGAACCTCTTCCCAGAAGAAAAAAAATTAACTACTGGAAATCCAATTGATATTGCATCTACAACAATCTCCACAATAGCTAAAGAATCACCATCTTCAAATGCAGAAGACAAATTTGAAAGGACTACAATTTCTTCAGAAACAGAAAAAACTGAATTAGAAACTGTTCAATTAACAGAGCAAAATACTACATCAACGATAGAATCAGATAAATTTGAAACAACAACATTTTCTTTACCAGAAATGGGATTAGAAATATCCAGAAGTAAAGGATTACAAACAACAATTGAAAAAAATATAAATAAAACCGATGACAAGATTGATAATGATTTCACTACAAAATTACCTGATGAATTACATTTGAATCCTAAAGATGAAATAAATGTGAAAGAATTTGAAAGAGAAGATGAGTCATCAACAACATTAGTAGCAAAAGTTGAAGAAAACAATAAGAAATTATCTGTAGAAGGACTAGATACTACAACAGCTATTATTGAATTCGAGAAAGGGGATGAAGATAAACCAATAAACTCGGAAGATAAAAATAGTGAGTTAGAAACTACAATTGTTTTTAATTCTGACAAACAAAGTATTTTAACTACTACTCTTCCGGAGGAATTAGCAAAAAAAGAAGAAGTTCAAATTAATAATGAACAAACAAACAAATCTTCAACCAAAGTTAGTGAAGAAAATCTCAACAATGAAAGCAAAACAACCGTTATCTCAGATACTGAAGAAATGACAACAACTATAATTATACAAACAGAATCAAAAAAAAAAGAAAATGATGTCACTAGTATTGCTCCAAATGTTTCAGAAGATAATGGAAAAACAACAGTTAGATTTACTGATGAAGAAAAGATAATAACAACTACAACAACATCTATTGAAAAAGAAACAACTGATGTTACCACTGTTGCTTCAAAATCTAATGAAGCAAGTAAATCAGGAATAAATCGTGAAGACGATGATTTAGTTGAAAAAATAAATTCCGAATCAGAAACAACTATTGAAGCGGTTGATTTTGAAAACAAACAAACAACGATGACTCTTCCACATACAGTAAATGAATTTTCTACAAGTAATCCAGAAATCAAGGAATCAAAAGGTGAAACTGAAAATAATAAAGAATTCGATACATTAACAACGGTCTCTCCAGAAAATGAAAAAGACTTAACAAAAAACCCATCGGAAGTGACAATTCAGACCGAAAAATCAAAAACAAAAAATATTCCTGAGAGTGAACACACTGTAGAAGAAGGATCAGGAGAGGGCGAGGAAGAAGAAAGTGGCGAACCGACAAGTATTACTGGTGAAATTGATAATGAAAATGATAAAACAACAACTGTATCTGCTATTGGTGAAGAAAAACTCACAGAAACATCAAAAGCTTTGATAGAAAATGAGACTATCGAACCATCGACTATCTCTTTAGGCAATGAATTTATCGCAACAACTCCAAACGATTTGAATGAATTTAAAACTGATATTGACACGACAACACCTAATTCTTTAAACAAAACTGAAAAAAAAGAGGAAGAAATTACTACAACATTAAACACAAATGAAAAGAATGGTGAATCAAAATCTTCTACTATACTTACAACTGTTGACTTTGAAAGTTCTGGAAAACCTTTACAAGGAAATGCTTTTGGCGAAAAAGGAATGGTACTTCAAACAACTATTTCTCCAGAAAAAGAAGAAGGATCTACTGACAAACAAACAACATTTTTACCAGAGAATAAAGTAATTTCAGGTGAAAATCATGCAACACATTTTCCAGAAAATGAAGAAGGATCTACTGATATACAAACAACATCTCTACCAGTGAATAAAATAATTTCAGGTGATAATCATGCAACACATTTCCCAGAAGATGAAGAAGAATCTACAGACACTCAAACAACATTTTCATCAGAACATAAAGTAAATATTGGTGAATCTCAAACAACACCTTTACCAGAAAGTGAAGAAGGATCAACAGAAAGTCAAACACAACCTACAAAAGAACATAAAAATGATTCGGACATTAATAAAGAAGTAATTGTAAATGAAAAAGAAAAAGAGTCTATGGAAAATCAATCAACATCTATACCTGAACTCAAAGAAGATTTTGATATAACCAAAACAACACAATCACAAGAAAAAGAAACTGTTGACAAAGAAAAATTAACAGAAGGTAATGATAAAGAAGAATTTGAATCAAGTGGAAAGGAATTGGTTGATAATCAAGAATTTTCTTCAAATAATACAAACGGTCTTCCAGAAATGGGCTTAGAAATTTCACGATTTAGAGGGCTATCGGGAAGTCTACCAAACAAAACAGAAGAAACAAATGTTTTTCCTAAAACAAGTCATAATGAAGATGAAAATTTCTCCGTTACTATTTCAACTGAAATAAATAAAGGAGATGAATCAACGTCACCTATTGATTTAGATAAAAAGTTAGAATCAACAACAATTCAATCAATAAAGATTGATTCAACTGACAACTTTGAAAGTAGCGGTATCAATGATTCAACCGAGCCCACAGTTATCAGTTCTAAAACGACGACAACAAATGTAGAAACAACTGGAAAAGAATCTGAAGAAGGAAATAATACAACTAAAGAAATATCATTAGATTCTATTACAACTGTTCTTCCAGAAGCTGAAAGTAGTGGAATAGAAGAAGAAAGCAAAACTATTGTAACTGAAATACCGACTATAAAAAGTGAAGTTGAATTGAAGAATGCTGAAGAATTGTTTCCCGATGACGAGCAAATAGAACGTATACGTACTCAATCTTCTACTACTAAATCAATTTCTGAAACAGTTATAACAACAACAGAACCTTCTGGTTCTGCTTTTGTTACTGAAAACAGTGAACAATCAGAAGAAAAAGAGACTCCAATAAAAACTACTGTAAAATATAATTTTAGTACTGACTTGAGTACAGTTGAAACAACATTTGATGATACAAAAAGTAAAGTAATTTCAACACAAGTTTCTGAAGTAATAATTACAACAACAGCTATACCAATTGATGAACAATTATTTACAATTCAACCTTTTAAAGGTTTGGATAACCAATTACCAAAGAAAAATCAAACCGCTAATAATTTAACAATAATTCCAGTTGATACTAAAGAAAATGAGCAAAATAATCAATTTACAACAGAATCAACTTTTAAAACAGATAATCAAGAATTATCAAAAGAAAAAAATATTATTCAAACAACTATAATACCAGAAATAAAAGCAGATAATAATAATGAGGAAGTAGAAGTGTCTACCATGCCTTCAGGTGAAGGAAGTGGTGAAGAAATAGCAACCACTTTAATTAATGATTCAAATCTAAGCGGAGTTTCCCAAACAACAGTGCCAACAACAAAAACTAATGAAGATAGTTTAACAATAGTTTCTTCTACTGAAAAAGAAAAACAAAGTAGCGATGTAAACAGTTTTAAAACAACTGAAACATTAATAGATGACAACGATAACATTAAAACAACAGTTAGTGTAAATAAAGATAAAAATGATAATGAAGAACATATAGAAACTACTATTCCAACGATTCATGAAGAAAAATCTAATGAGGCTACCACAAAAACAGATAAAGAAACTATTATTGATAGTGAACAAGAAGATTCAAATGTTACTGTAGAACCTTTGTTAAAATCAACTGACTTTGATTTAGGTAAAAAAATTTCTACGACAACAGAAGAAAAGGTTCATTCAACTAAAGTTCCATCTGTATCAAATGAAGAAACGACAAACTTCGAAGGTTCAGGTGAAGAAGTAGAAACTACAACACAAGAAAATCAAAAAAGTGATAAGTTTGTTACAAAACAAAAAATAGAAGATGAATCATTATTCACAACTATTTTACCAATAACTAAAATAGCTATAATTAAGGATGAAGATAAAACGACAATTTTAACACCATTGAAAAGTGGTGTAGAAGGAGAACAAAACGACAAATCAGATAAGGAAATTTTTGTTAAAAATGATAATGCAACAACATTGAACAAATCTTCATCTAAAAATGAGGATGAAAAAGTAATTATCACAGCTTCCACTGTCAAAACAATATTAAATGAAACTAATTCAAGCAATGAAGATACAAATGATGAAAATAAAAAACCTGAAATTCAAGAATCATTCAAACAAGATAATAGTCAAACAACAGAAGGTTCTTTACAGACAACACAGAAACCAACCACAGTAGAAATTAAAAAAGAACATACGACTACAAAAGAAATAGAATCAGAAGGACCAGCCTTTGTAACTGAATCACCTGAAATTTCAGAAACAAAAGAAGATCATTTTTCAGTAACAATACTATCACCTACTGAAGATATAAATAAATCTAAACCAACCGAAATGGAAACATTTGACAAAACTACAGAATCATTGTCAACATCAACAGGTACAGTTGATATTGAAAAAGTAACTTCGGAACAAATAGATGACAAAGTCGAAGAGTTGATACCGCAAGAAAAGAAAAAAGAAGATGAGCTTGATGCAAGCAAAATTGATTTTGGACCAACAACAACATTAAAAATGGGTAAAATCGATGGAGAAATAACAACTATTGAACCAGCACAAGTTTCAGATAACGATAAAGAATTACAATCAACTACTTCTACTATTATAACAGAAGATGATGGTTCAATTATAGATACATCAATACTAAAAACAGGCACTATTGATACATCTAATCCAAAAGAAACCGATGTTACATTAATATCTGGAGATTCAATTGCTACAACATTAAATGTAAAAAATGAAGAAGATTCTGAAGTTACTACAGTTAAAACAAATTTAAATGACAAAATCGAAACAATAATTACTAATATACCATTTACTACAGAATCTATTGATTTAACTAAAACAACAATTGAAAGTGATGAAATCCAAAGTAGTAAAAACGATATTAATAAAAATGAAATGTCTACAATTTCTCAAGAAGCTTTTGTTACAGATAAAACAGAAATTTCAACACATAAAGTTAAAACAGACAGTGAAATTAATGTTGAAACAACAACATTTTATGATGACACAGCTAAAAAGATATCTATAAAACCGAATAGCAATATTGATATTTCATCTTCCAATACAGAAACAACAGTTTTACCAGAATCTGAAGGAATAACGCTTCAATCTAATGAAAATATTAAACATTCTTCACAAGAAACAACTACTTCTACAATTATTGAAACAACAAATAATGAAGAAAAAGACAAAAATGAACAACCAGTAGCAATAACAATGTCTGTTGAAAATTTAACAACTCAACAACCTTCAGAAAGTGAAGATAGAAAATCTGAGTTCACTAAAGTTAATGAAGAAACAACAGTTCATACTGATAATGAAGAAATTAATAGTACAATTTCTCCTGAAGAAAAAACAAATATAGATAATATTGAAAATGAATCTAAAGTAAAAACCGATGAAACTACACCAACTTTAGATGAAATTCAAACTACAATAATCCCAGAAACAAAAATATCAAGTGATCTAATTACAACTCAATCAACAGAAGAGTCAACTGAAAGACCTATTAAAGCAGAAACAATAGATTTTGTTAGTGTAACAACAACAGTTTCATCTCATCAAAATGAATCAACATCTAGTGATTTAACTACAACGGAAGCAACATCTGCTGAAACAAAATTAGTGGGAACTGCTGAATCAATTGATGCTGTATCTATTGATAAACACATAAATTTACCAAAAACAGTTGGAAAAGTTGACTCTAAGCTTTCAAGTAATGAAAAACCATCAAAAGATAGTGATTCTGAAGAAAAATTATCAGATAAAGATGATTATGAAGATAAAATATTAACAGAAAATAATGATTCAGAGTCTCAAAATAAAGTATATACAACTACAGAACCACCTGTTGAAGCAGTTGCTGATTTAGTACATACATTAACAAGAACAAATGATCTTGATTTATTATTAAGGGGTGCCACAAAACAATTGGTAGATATTCGAAAAAATGGTAAGTCTTAAAATTTATTTTTATGTATACAAATTTATAATAAAGTAACATATTTAACTAAAAAAAAAATAAGTCATTTTGCTTTTAAACTAACTTTTTTTTCTAACATTTAGCTAAATGTGGAGTTAATACTCTTCGTTTTGCTGCTCGTCCAATGAAAGACTTCAGTCAAGAATATGAAGTTATTGAGTCAGTAACATCATTGTATGCATGTCTTGAAACATGTTATATAACAGGGTGTAAAAAAGCTGCTTTTGTTCCATATCCACAACCAAAATGTTTAATGCATTATGAGCTTGGATCAAAATTAACTAATTCATGTACTACATCCTCGGTTTATCAATTAACAACTCATTGGCATTTTTCTAATCCAAGTGAAGTTATTGAGATATTATGTCTTGTCTGTGATAACGGTATGTTATGTAACTAAAATTGAGATTGCTTTTTTGATTTTTTTTTATGTTTATTTTAAATTAACTTTTTCTGTTTAGATAATGAAAATTCAAATGAAAAATTACAAATAGAGAATGTTTTTAATATTCTTATTGATGATAAACGCAAAGGAATGGAACAACAAGCATTTATTACAGAAATATGTAATGGTGCAGGAAGATTAGAATTCCAAGTTAAACCTGTATCAAAATTCCCAAGACTTAATATTACTCATGATGTACCAGCAAATTCACCAGCTGAATGTGCTATGAAATGTAAAGAAAATAATCATTGCGATTTGGCTGGTTTTGTTCCATCACCACATGCAAAATCATCTGGACTTTGCCTTTTGACATCAGATACACATTATTGTGATCATGATGATGAAACATATAAACATGTTCCACAACATCAATCAGAAGTACCATTCCTTCTTCATTGTATCAGATGTTCAAAATGTAGGTATAATATGAATCCTGTTATTCCAGGAATAACAGAAGTTATACCATTTGAAACAACAAAAACAGTTAACAATATTGAGGAATGTGCTTTACAATGTAGCAATTCTAAATGTACAGTAGCTCAATTTAATCCAAAATCATCAACAGTAAGTTTAATTTAATTTATTTAATATAATATCAAATATAATTATAGTGTTCAACAACTATAAATCCATCTTTCAAAAATACTTGTCCAACAGAGAAAGCACTTCAAGTTGATGGAAGTCTTCAAATTCGTCTTCATTGTGTCAGTTGTACTAACTAAAAAGGCAAATAAAAAGACAATAATTATGAAACAACGACAAAAAAAATGAAATAATCTCTTACTTTACGTGAATTTGATCTTTATTTTATAATTTCAAAAGATGAGAAAAATATTATATATTTTTAATGAGCGCAACTATTTTAAATAGTAACATTATAATTTTAAATTTTAAAAAATACTTTTTACAAATCAACCTTTATAAACAAAGAAAAAAAAAACTACTGTTTTTTTTTAATATTGGTTTGATTATAAAATAATTTCATTTATATGGTAATATTTTAATTGAATATATATATATAAAAATTTTTTGTTAAGAATGATAAATATTTCTTTTAATTATCAAAATTTTTTTATCATATTATTTTGTACTTATCAAAAAAGAATATATATATCAAAAGAAAATATACATTACATTTTGAATTGATGTAAAAAGTCAATTAAAGAGCGACAACGAAAACTATTTTTGATATGTTGTGCCATCTCTTCCTCTTTTTTTCTATCAATATTTTATTTTTAATTTTTTGTACAATTTAGTATCATCATTTTACTTAAAAATCTAATTTTTTTTTTATTATTGTTTAAATAATGTTTTGATGCAATAAAATAATTAAATGTTTTATTTAAAAAAGTGTTATATAAAAAAAATTCCTTAAAATCAATTCTTTTTTTTCTTAATTTTAATTTCATTATCATTTTTTGTTGATTTCTTTCTAAAAATTGGTACTTCCCATGTTTTTGGAGGATAAATATAATAAAGTGTAAAATATAATCCAATAGTTGCTAATCCAACAATTTGTGTATACATTTTATAATAATTGCCTGTCATAAATGAATGAATAAAGAATTGTGAAAGTATAAAAGCAAATGCACATGTTTGTTGAAATGGTATATATTCAGTTGTTTTAATCTTAAAAACATTATACACATCAGCAATTGCTGGAACAAATCTTAATGAATTTGAAAATGAAGCCATTCTACCGATAAATACAGTTCCTTCTTCGAATATCAATGAATCGGTATAATGTAAAACAAGATATGTACAAATTAACATTACAATATTTTTTCCAATAAATGTTACCTTATTTGATGAATAAAATAAATAAATTAAAGTATATATTCCATTTAAAATTAACATAATAACTAAAAATGTATTTTGATTATCAATTTGACTCATTAATCCATATTTTAACCAAACAGCATTAATATATGTTGACGTAATATAACCAATTGAAGGAAATCCATCTGAAGATTTTTTTTTATACCATTCTTTTATAGTTATTAATGGTAAAAAACAAAGAGAAATACCTAATAAACCAACATAAATACCAAATATATCAGTAAGATTCATAATATTTTATTTTAATAAAAGATAAATATCTTTTAAAAAAATATTTCTTAATAATAATTTAACAAGAAATATATTTTATTAATAAACTTCTAAATATATATTTAAAAAATGATAAGATAAGGAGAATTATTAATAAAATTGTTCTAAGATTACAATTTGATCATATTTTGTCAATATTGTAGCATAAAATGTCACAAAAATTAAGATTATATTAAATATTTCAAAATAATTTTCTTTGTTTAATAATATGATAATTATATTTTAAAAGATATTTTTTAAATATTAGTATACATCTAGTTCAAAAAAATCTTAAAATTATAAAATAGTTTTTAATAAAAAAAACTTTTTGTATAAACAAAACTGCAAATAATAACATTTTTTTAAACAAAATATAATTTTTTTAATATACATATTAATTCATTTTGATTTATATATATGTATAATACAATAAATCACTTAATTTTTCCATCAAAATATTATTTATACAAAATTAATATTGTTATATAAAACTTTTTTCATGAGAAATAAATTATTTTGATAAACATAATAAATTTCTATATCATTTTTTATGATATCAATCATATTAATATATTAACAATATTTCTCAACATTTTTCAATATTTGTTTAAATTTAATTTTCCTCAATTTTTTAATGTTTATTTTTAAAATAATTTTTTTCGACGTATATTTTTTTAAGTTAAAAAGTTAAAAAAATTATATTAAAAGACTTTGTAATTTTAAATACATTTATAAAATAGTTATGACACTAAAAAAAATAAATTATTTTAATTTTATATCTGGAAAAAAAAAATTTTCCTGTTAAATTATTTTAAATTATTATATGATGACTAATATGCTTATATATTAATTAGTTCATATTTAGAATTTTCTAATCAATGTAAATTGAATATATTTAACATTTTTAGTTTTCTGTTTTATTTAAAAATTATAATTTTAAATATATTTAGTTAATTTAAATAAATTTTTTTTTTTTGATATTTCTTTTTATTAAAACATTTATGTTATTCAAATATATCTAATAATACTATGATAAAAAATGAAAATAAAATTGATATTACTGTACCTGTTAGATCAATTATTGATGATAAAAATATACATTTAAATGAACTTTTTTTAAATATTAAAAAAACCACAAATAATAATACTTTAAAAGAAAAAGTAAACTATGAAAAAGATATTGAAAAAATTCGAATAAAATCAAATAATGATAGCTTTTCTTTTATACCAATTCAATTGAAAAATAAGACTATATTAAATATTAATACTGAATTAAAGTAAGTAAAAATTATGGTTTTTACATATTTAAAATTTTAGTTATCTTTTGTTAAAATCAAATAATTTACAAAAAAAAGAAAATCATCACGAATATTTGAAACACTTTCAAGTTCACGATGATAATGAAAAAATTGACATTATTAATCATGATCAAGATTATTTTTCTTATGACACTGAATCTTTTCATGTTATATTTACTAACAGATTTTTTACATATTTAAATGATAATGATGTTATTAATTTCTTTTCCTCTTGCTTAACTTGGATAAAAGAAGATGGTTTTTTAATCATTAATGAACCATGTATACCACTGATTTCAGAAATTACATCTGTTGAAAATTATTTACTTCCTCAAAAATACTCAAGAAGTGCTTTAAATTATATAAATACTATTGAATCTATAAGAATAATTGATAAATTTGGAAATGTTTGGAAATTTTATATAGATGTTTTAACTTCTAATCAAACATACATTAATTATGAAAAAGAGTGGAGATATCTTATGTTAAGGGCAAAAAAGTGTAGAACAAATTTAAATAATATAGAAGTATCAAAGATTAATTCTGTAAAACATTTATTAGAAAAACTTACTATACATGTTCCTTTGCCAAATTATTGTTATCAATATGCCTGTAAATCATTTGCTGACAATATTTTTTTAAATGAAATTGAAAATTATAATAATATATTTAAAAATCAAAAAAATTCAGAAGAATTAAAATTTGCATACTTTATTTTTCAAAATCCAAAGACTGTTTGGTATAATAGAATATGTCCATTTAGAATTTCAGCAAAAAATGATACTGTAATCTGGTGTAGTGAATCATCATCTGATTTTTATGAATATTCAATTAATAAAGCTAATTATTTCAAGAATAAAAAAATGTTATTTACATATAACAATTCTCATCCAATTGATGCACTAAATGCTCCATCTCAAACAAATTTTGTTTTAAAAGTTTTTATGAGCATTGACATTTTAAATAATTACACTTTAGGATTTAATCATTTTATTAATACACATTATTTTCATACTTCCCGAATTATTCTCCTTGAGTCATATAAAACAAAAGAAGAAAAAAATGAAAAGATAAAAAAAGTATGGGAATTTGTAAAAAAATATAAAATAAAAAATGTAACTAAAATGGTACATAATGAAGTAAAAGATACTTCTTTACCAGACTTATGGAAAACAAAAATTTATTTATTAAAATGGATGATTATTATTATGGATTCTCAAGATTTTTAATAATATAAATTACATTATATTTGAAAACCAGTACATATTTATTCAAACTACAATTTTTTTTTATTAATTTTAAATAATTGATAATTAACAGTTTTTTTATAGATAAAATTATAATTGATAACAAGTTTATTAGATTGAATTTTTATTACAACAATTATAATTTTAAAAATAACTATTTTAATGTTTTTAAATGTTATACTACAAAACAATTTAATTTTTTTTGAATTAGATAAATATATACAAATAAAAACTTTTTTTCATCTCTATATCAAAAATGTATCTTCCATTAAAATTAAATATAGCATAATTTTTATCACATATACCATCTTTAATAATTCCATATTAGAATTTTTAACCTACAACATTTTTTTAAAATACTTTTAATTTTTACACTTTATTATCAAAAATATAGTAGTAAATTATTACAAAACTACAATTTACATTAAAGATAATATAATCTCAAATTTGTAAGAAAACTGAATAATCTAGTATGTCTTTATTTCTTTTTTCTTATCACTACAAAGTTTGAATTTATTTTTATCAAATAAAATGTATATATCATGATCATTTTTTTTAATCATTTTGACTTTATTTTTAATTTTATTCTTATTTTAACTAATCGAGAATATAATTAACTCTTTCGCAAAAAAAAGTTTTATCTTTATGTTCATTCAAACAAAAATAAAATAAAATTTCTTTTTAATTGATAAAAATTACTAATAAACGTTATTACATAAAAAAAATACAAAAAAAAATAACACAAACTTATAAATAAAAAATAAATAAATTTTAACGAAAACAATTTAAATAACAATAATCGAAATAAAGCATGCAAATATTATTAAACTTTTTTTGAATTGAAACAAAGTAATTATTATTTTAAGCTATTTATTATAATTATATTTTAATTATATTTGAAAAAATACAACAAATAAACGATAAATTATAACTACTATTTCTATTGATAAAATATATGTTGGAGTATAATTAAAGTTCTTCTTATAATTTAATTAATTGTACTAATAGTATAAAACATCAAAATAAAAATATTAAATAAAAATTACTCTTAAAAGAAATATATTTTTAAATTAATATATGTTGAATTTAAATATCAACAATACAAAGTTTTTTATATTCTAATAATTTATTTGTCTTGTCAATAGTAAGTCTCCAATCTATTAACTGTTGCAAATATTTAAATATTTTTTAATTACAATAATATGTGTTTCTAAAAAATGACAAAATAATTCTAAAAAAAATATAAAAAAAGATTTTTAAAAAAGAAAAATATTTGTTGAAACAATAAGTTAATGCTATTAGATACAGATAAATTTAAATACATGAATATCTTACTTGTTTAAGTTCTTTTTTAAGTGTTATTTGATTCAAACAATTTATTAATCTATTAGCATTAAAATGAAATAAAATTAATGATATGAAATGTTGATAGAGTCTATTTGAAGATTTATACTAAGAAAAACATTTATTTATTCTTTTCTTCTGATGTCAAAGAAATTTTTATTCTTTTTTTTTACAAGACAATTGTAAATTACAAAAATATTTTTTTGTTATATTTACTTATTCAGAAATGAGAAAAAATTTTCAGATCAATAATTACAAGGATATTAGATAAACTAAGGCATTTTAAATTGAATGGTTTGTTGTTATGACGACTTTTTAATTTGGTTTAAACTTAAACAAATTTTTAGTTCTTAAATATTAAATTAATATGTTTACGATTATAGAAAAAAAAAATATTTTAAATTACTTTTTAAATTTGTTTCTAATTTTTTTATACTTTTTTGGTAAATTTTTTAAATTACAAAAATGGGTATACAAATAAATTGTTTACTTTAATAAATATTTTATCAAAAAATAAGACAAAATAAATTTATATTAGTTCATATGTTCGAAACGAATTATTTTTTATATAAATTAAAAAATTTAATTTTGTTATTACTTTTTAAAATTATGTAAAATCATTTTTTATTAACAATAAAATATCTTATGATTTATTTAATAATATTTTTTTATAACTTAGTTTTAAAAAGTAATAAAATCATGTAGATAAATAAAATTATGTTTAAAAACCAATTTTTAAAGCATTCTAACTATAGTTGTAGAATTACAATTTTATGTTTTTCATTTTATAAAATTGCTTCTCTACAATATTAGTTTTCATTATCCTCTATTTAAAAATATAAATACATTTTTTTTAGTTTAAAATAATAATATATGTTTTTAATAAAAAAAAAAATTTAAATTAGTTATTGATAAATTGTTTTATATAATGTAAATGGAAACTAAATCTACTCTTTAAAAGAATGTGGAATGGAGTTTTTAAAAGTTAATAGATACTTTTAAAACGAAATTAAAGGAAAACCTTTACAAACATAAATAAATGGCATTTTTATTATATCATACAATTTTTATTTTAACATTATAAATAGTACTTATCATTAATTTATTCTTACACTATGCAATCATTTTTTCTTTTGCACTTTCATTTTCTCTAACGAGATGTTATATCTTACTCTTAATAATATGCACATATTTCTATTATTTATTTTTTTTTTTTATATAATCTGATTAATATACATTTTAAATATTTATACATTCTAGTTATAAAAAATGTTCAGTCGTAATCAAAGAGCTGAAACAAGAAATAGGGCAAAAGATGAATTAAAAAAAGTAATAAGTGCTATTGATAAAGTAAGGAAATGGGAAAAGAAATGGATAAATTATAAAGATTCATCTATATCTGTATATAAATGGGTTCCAGTATCTGGACCATCATCCTTTTCAACAGTTAAAAGTATTATAAAAACATCAACACATGATACAGAAGATAGTAATGCCTTACCATCAGTAGAAAATTCTATGAATGGTACAAATAGTAAAACATTTCAAACTATAAATGAAGATTCTAATACAGGATTTTTAGAATCTAATTATGATAGTGATTCTAATCAGACATTTGATCGTGTTAATTATAGAAATATTTCAAATGGTCAAATGACAGGAAATACAGATTTTTCATCATTAAGAGCAGAAGAAAAAGGTATAGAAGAAGATTCTGGTGAGCCACCAGTTAAAAAAGAAAAACATGAATAAACAATTAAATTATTATTTATTATTAAATAATTAAAAATATCTGTCTTAATGGATCATATAATTTAACATTTAATTCAAACTTGTTTTTTGAAATCACTTTTGTAACTTTTTTAACTATGATTTTTTTTTAATTTACAATGATAATAACTTTTAAGAAATAACATTGTGAAGTAATTTCTTATAATAAAATCTAACTTTAATTTTTTGTATAATTTAAAGTAGAAGTAATGAAATGTTTTACAAATTAAATATTATATTGATAAAATGACTAGAAACATATTATATTAATACCATAGCGTTATTTGGTACACTTGTCCAATTATCAATATTTTTCAATGTTCTTTCTACTTTTTGTCCAGTAAATTCTTTTGTCATTTTTTTGTTCATTAACATATTATCTTTCCATAATTTAACATTATCATTATTTTTATCTATGTAAAGCATATTACCATCAAATAAAGCACACATGGACCGACGTAAATCTGATGAGAAAGATTCTGTTATATTACCTCCATTATCTTCATCAGACAATTTAGATATTGTAATAAAAAGTTTTGTTACATCTAAAGCACCAGAATATCTAACATTTCTATGTAACAGGAAATAACATAAATTATTTAAAGCACTTTGTTTAATTTTTACATATATAGTGGAACTTTGAAGAGTATTGGTAAAAATTAACATACCTTTTAATAGAATATCTCCAGAAACTACACAAAGACCATGAGATAAACCAACAAACAATTGAGTTGTAAATTGAATATCTTCATCATATTTTTTTCTTTTGTCTTCTACTGTTTCATCATCACTTGTTTCTTTATTTTGTGAAGTAAAAAGTTCATTAAAATAATTAACTAATTTTTCTGCATAATCCTCACGATCTAATTTTTCAACATATATTCCACATAATTCAATAGCCTTAGCTTTATAAAGTTTATTTTTCTTATTACATTCTTTCCAAATTAATTCAAATTGTTGTGTTATTTTCTCTTCATTCCAATATCTTTTTAAATCTTCACCTTTATTTTGAATAATTCCAATTAATGGTTTAAACATTTTTATTTTTCCATCCCATATACGTCCAGCAAAAAGTAATGTTATTGTTTCAAATAATTCTCCAGCTGCTGAAATATCTAATTTATCTTGTATAACATCAACAACTTTAGCTAGCATTTCTGCAGCACATGCTTTAACACTCCAAACAGAACTATTTTTTAATGTTTCTAGTGCTACTGTAAGAATATCCTTAAAATATGCTTTACAAGCTAAATCAGTTGTTGCAACTAATTCTTCCCATACTGATAACCAAAATTCTTTAATTGTCTTTCCTTCTAAATCTTCTTTAGGATAATCTTTACATATAATTAAAAATACATATGGAACAATATTTGGTAAATGAGGTTTTAATTCTTCACAACTATGTTCATTAATATTTTTTAATAATTGTCCAACACTTTTTAATTTACTTTCATCATGATCTTCTGTTTCACCATGACGTTTCAAAGGATTTATTATATAATTATTAATCATTTTTAAACATTGAGAATCAGATGAATACTTTAAAATATATGAAATAGCTTGTCCAAATTCATTTCTTATTGTAGGATTTCTATCATTTAATCCAGATATAGCAAGAGAATTAACTAATTTATCAGTCATATTTATATTTTTTGTAAAACATATTGGTCTTCTAATGGATAAATTAATTATAACATTGCAAGCAGCACTTCTTGTTACAAAACCAATAGAATTTTTCATTCTATCCATTAATAATGGATAAATATCAATTATAATATTTTCATCAATCATTGGTATACAATCATGTAATGCTGACATCATTGGTGAAGTTCTAGCTGTACTAGCTCTAACATTATCTAAAATTTCTAATTCATCAGCATTACTTCTTGTTGCTATATAATTTATTACAGATGGTTCTGTTTCACTCATAGCATCAAGTAAACATGACATAACTATAGGAAGATATGGTATAATTTTATCTTTAATTTCTTTAGTCATTTCCATTACCATAGATAATGAAAATCCACGATTTGCTTTAACATTTGATTGCATACCTTTATCAATAAGAACTGGTAAAACTTTTGAAATAATTTTTTCACCTCCTTTTTTAGTACATGTTTTAATAACAGCTCTTTTATATTGTTTTAAACATCTTTCAGCAGAAATTCTAACAGATTCTTTGATATCATCTTGAACTCTTAATAATATATAAAGTATTTCACCAAATTCTTCATACATTTTAGGAGTACAATGTGATGACAATAAATCACCAAGTGCAAAACATGAAGCTTCTCTCATTCTCCATTCTTTATCTGTTAATGTTGGAACTATTTCTTTAAGAATATTGTAAGCATATTTATCAATAACACCTTGTTGATTAGAAGTTAAACTTATCCAAATAGATTTCATAGATAATTGAACTTTTGGATCTGGATCATATGTGTATCGATAAAGTTTTGGAATTAAACCACCTAATGCATTTAATGCATTATCACCTAATTGATCTAAAATAGCTGAAACACCAAATGCAGCACCTTTTCTAGAATTCCAAAGAGCGTTGTGTGAAGCTAGTGCCATAAATTTATATACTAAATCAGGTTGATTCATATCAGTAGCTAATGAACAAATTTCTTTGTAAGTTGTTAAATTACTACCATCTGGAGTTTTTCCTAATGCATTATTTTCAAATATTGGTTCATCATCTTCTATTTTAATTATTGAAGTTTTTCCAGAAGCTAAAGATTCAGTTAATTCACTAAGTAATTTATCTTTTTGCTCTTTATCAGCAATTCCAAAAATATGACTAAGACCTTTAGAACAAATATCTTGAACTAAATCATTATTCTCATTTAAACCATTGATAAAAGTTTGTTGAATTACTGATAAATATTTTTTCAATTCATTTTTAATATCATTTTGACGATTTTTTGCATTATCATCAGTAATTAGTTGTGAAAATATTACTAACCATATGTAAGATGAGCTACGCATATGACGATTTTTATCACCTCCAGCCAAAACAATAACTTCCTTAAAAAATCTTTTAACTAAACGACGCTTAGTTTCTTCAATATTTGGATTAATTTCATTAAATTTTCTTTTACAATCAAAAATATTAGAACGTGATGGTGCAACATCTCCGAAAATCCAATCAAATAATGAATCTCCAACAGAAAATTGTAATTCTGGTTGCGCTGCAACTTTTCCAATTTCTCTTAAACCATCAAAGCAATCGTCTACTATTTTTATTGGCATATCTGAAGTTGATAGATAACCTAAACAACGAGCTACAGCAGCTTTAGAAGTATATGTTATTGTATCTTTCATTGATATTGAAATTGGAGTTAACAATTTAACAAATTCAGCATACAATTCTTCATATTCTTTTAATGTTTCAATAAATATTTTTTTTTGAACAAGTGGATAGTATCTTAAAAGGTCAGATAGAGCGCAAAAACAAGATTCTAGTTGAATTGATGGAGATACTAAACATGATCTAAGTATTTTAATAAAGTAGTTTAATGTTAAACAATACTCATCTTTTCCTAATGAAAAAGTTAAATGTATTAAAATCCAATTGTGTCCTTCAGAAGGTGAATTACCATTCTTTAATTCATTAAGTGTACTTTGATAAACCTTCTTTTTTTCATTAATTGGTAATAAATATGTGTAAATATAGGAACAAATATTATTAAAACTATGTTTATTTGTTGTCAAAGCATTATTTCTTAATAATGTTTGACAATTTTTTATATATTTTTCATCTAAATTCTCTACTTTTACAAATCCTAAAATCATACCAAGAATTGTAAGAAGACGAAGATCTTTAAAGTTTTCTCTATTAATTGCATGAAATCCAATTTTCCACAACTTCGTAAAACAATCTTTATCATTAAGTTTTAATTGATTTTTTTCTAAAAACATTTTTACAGGTAAAATAACTGAATCTAACTTCTCATCTGGTTCAGAATTTTTTAAAAATAATGTACTATGATTTGGATCATTAGTCTCAGATAGAACAATTAAACCTAATATGTAATTAATAGTCATTAAATATGTTTCTGGTGATATCTCTTTTTTCAAATGTTCCTGTTGATTGGTAATTGTTTTAGTTTCAAAATTTTCGATTTTATTGTAAAAGAATTCGATTGACTCAATGATATCAGGAATAACATTAGTATTATCTAAAGACATAGCTAAAAGTCTCTGACATTCATGTTTAATCTCCAATCTGTCACTTCCAAATGCCTTAATTAATTTCCATCTAAGATTGACTTTTGGAAATTTAAGAAGAACTTTGAAAAATTTAATAGAAGTTAAAACACATATTGGATTTTTGTGAGTTAAATATTCACCAACAATAGCTTCAATAAGATTAATATTTACGTCAGTTGAGTTATCTTTAATAACTTCAAGCCAAGAAAGAAGGCAATCAGATATTGCTGATTCAACATCAGATGGGGCAGTTGATAATGCATCAAAAGTATCTTGAATAAATGGGATATCATTTGCGACTAAAGTTGGAACTCTTTTTCCTATGATACCCATACATTGATAAGCAATTGCGACAACATTTGAATAGTAACATTCAGTTATTAATTTCTTAAGTTTTAATAAAAATATTTTTCCAAAGTTTGGAATAAAAGCATCTGGAGCACTTTCAATAATATTTTTCAAAAATTGTATAGAAAGAAATTGTAATTTTTGAGGGATGTCGGTATTTTCTTTAAAAAGGCTTTCAAAAGCTACAGAAACATTTGTTGGGAAACTAATTGCAGCTAATGATGAGCGTAATAAGTTTGTCAATATAATTACCTTCATTTCATATGTTGCACCACCAATACGTTTCTCTACTGGTGTTTTGGAGTTCATATCACCAAGATAAAGTAAAAATAGTTTTGAAATACATTCTTTATCCTCTATACAACTTTTAACATCTAAAGTTTTAAATGCTAAGTCTGCTATACTTGATACTACATCTGATTGATAAGCTTTTCCCATTATTAATAAATGAAATATTTCTTTCTCCTCAAATACATGATAAGATAATGTTTTAACAATTCCAACTTTAATGTTTAAATTTCCAACACCAGTATTTTTGATAAAAGTAGCTAATTTTACATACATAGAGTTTGTTGAACCTGATGGTGGATATATCTGTTCTCCTTCTTCTATTAAATGAATTCTTCTATTACCTGTGTCCTCTGATTCGTTTGGAAAAGCAAGACAATGTTGAAAAAAAGTTAAAAGTTCATTCTTCAAAATTGGATCATTTTCTATAAAATCTTTTACTGTTTTTGGGTATTCAGTTCGTTTTACTTGTGTTGCAATGGTATGAAATAGTTTTATTGAAAAAAATAACAATTCGTCACAACATTTTCTATTTGATTGATGAGATAATATAGCATTAAAAAGGTATGGAAATATATTGATAGCTTCGGATACATCATTAACTGACTTTATTGTGGTACGTAAGAAGAATAATGACAAATTGACAATGTATGGATTTTTTTGATCTTTTAACAATTCAAATAATTTCACAATAGGAAGCTTTATATCGCCTTCATAACTAATTCTTTTTTTAAGATGTGTTATCAATTCAGAAGCCTAAAAATATATGTAAATAAAGTTTTATAATAGTTTTTACTTACACTTTTGATGATAGTAGTATCAGTTGTGTCAAAAAATCTCAATATTTCAACAAGATTATCGAATACAAACTTCTCCAACCGATCCTTTTCTTCTATTGAAGCAAGGCGGAAAAAATAATTGTCAACTTAAAAAAATAGGAATATTAATAAATTTTATGAACAACTTACGTTTTTGGGCAGTCATTTTTAAAGCAAATGTTGCAACTGGTACAATTGGTAAAGACAAAATATGTGTCTGGTCACTTCTAATTATTTTGCTTTTTCTTATATGGAAAATACAAATTTTTTTGGAACAGATAATATTTGCAAGTATTTTGCATATTAACGTGTTCTGATAGAGTGCATATTTTAAATATATAATTTATAATCTGTCTTTAGAAAATATTCAAATTTCTTTTCATGTAAATTAAATTTCTGAATATTTTGTACAAAATAATATACAAATTTTACAAATGATGGTTTCAAGAAATTTATTTGAATATACTACTTTTTTTTACCTTTTCATGATTCAATTTGCAAAATTATTATTATCAAACATGATTTTTAAACCTTGTAATTTTTTAATATTACATTAGAAGAAATAGTAATTTAAATATTTTGAAACTTTGGTTAAAAATGATATAGAATAATCATATAATTAATATTTATTAACAAATATAAAAAATTCAACAATTAAATCAAATAATTATTTTTTCGCATGTAGTTTTTTGTATTTAATGAGTTCAAAATATTTAGATTACCCACAAAATTAGATAAAAAAAAGACAAGATAAAAAGAAAATTTAATTTTTTTATAACTTTTTATTTTCTATTTAACATTAATAAAGTATTTTAATTATAAATTGCTATGTTTTTGTACTAATTTTTATTAATAAATACTCTGACAATATGATAGTTTTTAAAATTATAAATAATATTTTACATGGTGTGTTTACTAATTATTATTACCACTAAAAATTAAAGTTTTTTTTAATAGCTTCATTTTCATTTTTTGTAAAGATTCTTTCAAAATATTTGGATAGTTTTTGAAATCATTTTCATTAAAACAAATTTAAATTTTTTTTTTACAAAGAATTTATAAAATATATGTTAACGGAATTTGAAAAAAAATAGAATTACGTAAACTATTTAAATTTTTTTTAGAAATTTTTACTTTTTAATTAATAGTTGAATCATATAAGTTTTTAATATAGTGTTCTTAACAATATTTTTTCAAAAATTACTAAACATAAAATTTTTATTTAAGAAAAAAAATCTACTGATACAAACTATCAAAATTTAATAAAATTAATATTTTATAAGTCAAAAAAAATTTTCTAAATTTTTTGTTTCTAGTATTTTAAAACTTCATAAAATGTCTTTTTAAATATAATTTTAAAAAAATTTTTATGAACGTATTTGTTTAATTGACATAGAAAAAAAGTAATACAAGTTAAAAACATAATATTATATCTATTAGTTTTTAAAATTTTTATTTTTCTGATATATAAATAATTACTACACAAATGGATATATTTTTAGAGTTGAATGAGATGAAATAAACTAAGATAAAATTATTTAACTATATTAACATGTTATACCATTTAAATAAATATTTTTTAACTTTTAAACATTTTAAATAATATATTATTTATTTTTATTAAAAAAACCACCAAAGATAATATACTATTTTAACAATAAATATAATAATAAAAAAGCACAAATTTAAGTAAACTTTCTTTTCGAATATACATAAAAAATTTTAATTTTAAAATTGCGGGTTGTTAATATCTAGTTAAATATAACTTTTATAATGTATGTGTTATAGAGTAGGGAAAAAGAAAAAAAATTTTATAATATAATATTTATTAATGCAATTCCAAATTAATTCATTTTATTTTCAATTATAATTTACATATTGTATTTTATTTTTAATAATTTTAAATAACATTTATTAAATTTATAAAATGTACAAAAATTCTTATATAAATTATGATAATTTACTTTGAAAAACAAAATAACTGTCTATCATTTTAAATTTTTTTTGTAAAACAATTAAACTTTTCTCTAAATTTACTAAGTGTTTTATTAATTTTTGTTAAATCAACTTTTATAATAATAAAAAATGAAAAACAAATTTAAAAGTATAAATAATAAAAAGTATTAAATTAAAAATTTTTAAGTTTATAAAATTTGTGTACTTTTTAAAAAATAAATATAAATTAATATTTAATATCAATTACTTTTATTAATTTGCAATTATTATTTTTTACAATACTTTTTTCACATAAATTTTTATATATTGAATTAAACTATATATTAACTATATTTAACAAATGAATTTTATCAAATATCATTTTTTTGTTTTTATTTTTATTTTAACATTTTTATGTAGTAATGGTTACAAATTTAGTTGTGAGTTCCGTTTTTTGAGAAAACCTAGATGTTATCTTTTAATTTCTGTAACTGAAGTTTCCTATCAAAGTTTATTTTTACCTGCTGTTCCAAGAAACATATATTCTTACATAAAAAGAAAGGCTAAAGAAGAAATGTTTAACACAATAGGTTTCTTAACAACCTGCAATAAAGTACTAATGCGTAATTTATGTAGTAGAGATCTGGTAAGATAAAAATGTTGAAAAATATTTTATCTAATATTTCCTAGTATTTATTCGCAAAACGTTTCAATTTTGCATGTGGAAAACTATATGGTGTTTTTCTTCTTCAAAATAAAAATGGTAATTATTATATTTAAAATTTTTTTAAAAACATTCTTTTAGTAGTAAGCAATTTTAACAGAAGAAATGATGCATTGTGTACTGGAGGAAAAGTTAGAAGAATAGCTGATTTATATAAAGAAAATAAAAATAAAAAAACTGTTAATGTTAAAAAATTAGCTACATCTGAATAAGTTAAAATATAAAATTTGATAACATTTTCTATTATTATCATACAAATTTAATTAGATTAAAGTAATACTTTCTATTAATTTAATTAAATTGTGAAAAAAATATAATAGATATTAAAAGATTTATAAAGATAATTCAAATTTAATCAATACAATTTGTTTTAATTTTTTATTGGTTTTCAACTTAAATTTTATTCTAATAGTGATATTAAAAGTGAAAATTATACACAAAAAAAAAACTAAATAATTAAATATTTTTTGATCGTTTAATATATGAAAAAAAATATTTTATTAATAATTTATATTTTGTATAAAGATTTTTAATTATTTTTAAATATTTTTAAAGAAAAAATTTTTAAAAATTATATAAAGATGATCAATAATTAAATTTTAAACACCAACTTTTCTTAAATAATTATTTTAAAAAAATTGTTTATTTTATAATTTTTATTTATATATTTTTTTTTAATTATATTAAGTTTATTTATAAAATAAAAAGTTTAGACTTTTTTAAAGTGTTAAAGTCCCGATTTTAACAGATTATACGATTTAAAAATTTATAAAAATAAATAAAAATTATTCTTTAACTTTTAACATATATTTATATAAAAAAAAACTTTGTCTATATAGTGTATCCAATTTATTAAAGAAAAAAAAAATCTTGTTTAATTCAATTAAAAATTGCCCTTTTCTCTTCTTAATATGTGAAAATTTTAAATATTGTTTAAAAAAGATATAAAGAAACTAATCTCCTACAATCGTGAAAGAAAATTATGTCTGTAAATATAAAACTATTATCTTGAGTTTTTTCTTAGTAAAAAGGTTATCGTGATTTAAAAATGTTTACAGATTAAAAAATAATATTGACCACTAGAAATATATACTAAAACATAAATATAATTCTTTTGAATTTTATACTCTTTGAAGTTACTAACAATATTATGTTCTTAGTATATTATGTCAAAATTAAAAAGTTAACTTTATGTATAGCATGATTTAAATTGCTTAAATATTTGTCTATAAAGAGTTTTTAAAAGTTTTTTTTTTACTTTGAATATAGTTATTTTTAATGAAGATAAAGTCAATATTTTTTTAAATGACATAAAATTTATTAATCTACATATATATATGTATATAATATTTATTTATTAAAAATGAGTCATATAAAATTTAAGGAAAGTTAAACTATTAAAGAATAATATAAATTATATTCTGATAATCAACATTTGAGATCATTGGACATAATATGTAAACAATTCTTTCTAATGGTAGGCGGAATTAGGTGAAGTAATTCCAATTAAAAGAAATTCACTCAACCGGATAAGCTATAAAACTTTGAATCCTTTCATAGTAGAACTTTCTTAATTTATTTTATATAATAAACTTTGCACCATTTTATAAAAGCTCTTTTTAAACTTAAGTAAAGATCATATATACGAAACATTTTTATACTTATAAAAACTATATAAACTATTTTTAATGAAAGTAATAAAAAATTAAATAATTTTTTAATTAATTTTATATTATACAAAAAAAAGTATAAACATTAATGAATTCAAAAAAATATTTTAAAATATTTTTTATTTACTTAGTCATTTTTTTTATTTAATTATAAACACTTAAAGATAAATATAAAGGTAATATATTTCTTATAAAAATAATATTCTTCAAATTTTTGTTGATTCTTGAAGATCATAGTATAAATAAATTTAACACTATAATCTTATTATTTACTATATTATTTATTATAAAAATGAACGAGGAAGATTCTAGTGATATTATGATGAATGCATGGATTTATAATAATAAAGCAAAGTAAGTTAATTAATTTTTTTAATTATTATTTTTAATATTAATTATATTTTTAGAAATATGCTAATAACTTCTTTCTCAGCATTTTATGCGTTTATAGTTATTCTTTTTGCACTTGTTTTAGAATTAGCACAAATATATGATGTTGAAAATGATGATAAAAAATATAAAGAAGATAATTATAATCATACAATACATAATAATTATTCAGATACTACAGAAGGTCAATTTAATAATTATAAAAATATTGTAAGTTTTGATTATTAAATTTTTATTATATTATAAAATACTTTTTTTTTAAAGCTTTTTGGTATTTATATGTATGGTGGATCACTAGCAATTTTTATTTTTTTTTATATATATTTGTTATTTAAAAAGAAACCAAGTATGAAAAAATGTCTTAATTCTGTGTCATCAGAAGTTTCTATTGAAAGTGTTATTACAGATTCAGGAAGTTTAACATTACCATTTAGAAATGTTACTCATGATCGTCCCTCATCAGGGAGTTTATTTGAAAGATTAGGAATGGTTATATTTGGTATTATTGGTGTTGTTTATTATGCTTTTCCATTATTTATTTATGTTGGAGACCATGAATATAAAGTACTAAAACTTGTCCAAGATATTTTATCAATAATATTCTTTTTTATTCAAATGCATTTCTTATTTTGTAATTCAAGTCTTAATATTAATTCATATCATTGTTTGGCAAAATTTGGATATATGCATTTAATATCAACAAATATCTGGACATGGATAAGATATATATTAATTGAAGAAACACATATGAAACATGAAATAAAAGATATAATTTTAGCTGATGAAGAATTATTAAATATGTATCATAATACAACATCATTATTTCCTTATTCACAAAAAGGAAATCATACTTGTAGTGGAGCAAGTTGTGTTATGGAACATTTTGGTGCAATTATGTATACTTGTATTGTTGAATATTCATTAATATGTGCTGGTATAACATTTAGTTTATGGAGAAATATGAGTGTATGTAAAAATAAAGATTTAACATATGTTAGTAGAAAGAAACATATTAGAATTGACTGTTCAAATACAACAACAGGATTATTTAGTGGTCTTGCTTTCCTTACAACAACTTTAACATGTACAGCTTTATTTTATAGTTTTCAAATGGTACATGAAGGACAAAAAGCTATTGTTTTATTTAATACAACTGATTTGTTACAATATTCAATAACAATATTTGTTTGTTGTTTTGCAGCATGGAAAATGAGATTTTTTCAATATAATGATATAAAAAATGTTTCATTAAGAAATCAACAATATCTTGATAGTTTATTATTACTTCTTGGTGTTATGGGTGAATTATTATATTCTATAACAGGCGTTGTTGGATTATTAGGAGCAAAAGAATTTAATAGTTTTAATATTCTTTTAATAATTACACACCTTGTAAGATTATGTCAAGTTGCAACACAAAGTTGTTTAATATATATAGCAATGCATTTAAAAGCATGTACTGAAGGATTAATTAATGATAAAAAAAAACCTGGAAAAGAAATAATAACATTTTTAATAATTTGTAATATGTCAATGTTTATAATGAATATGCTTGAAACTGGGCATGTTGGTGCATCAGAAGAAATTATTAATTTTTATGGAAAATATTCATGGATTGTTCTTGTTAGAAGTTTTTCACCATTAACTATATTTTATAGATTTCATTCTGCTGTTTGTTTTGTTGAAATATGGAAGAATGTTTATTCAAATAAATGATTTTAATGATGAAAAATTCTTAATAATATTATAGCCGGTTTAAGAGTACTTATTTATGTATTTACTAGAAATATTGTTAGATAATGATATCCTAGTTTTCATCAATAGAACTCATTTTTATGTTCACAAACAAATAATTTTTTTTAATATAAAGTTTATTGTAATAAATTTATACAATATTTAAATGAACTAATTTTTAATCATCTTAAAAGGAGAATATATAATACAACAATTTTTAATATATTAAATTTAATTATTTTTAAATATAAAAACAATTAAGTGACATATATTTTAATACAACTTTTCATTTAATTTTCGTATATATAAAAATAAGTTATATTTTAATTTTTACTAGATTTATATAAAATTATTAAAAATCTAGTTTCAATAATATTTTTCAAAAATGTTTTGTAGACAAATTTATTTTATTCTTAATCATATTCTAAAAAATATATAAGAAATAAAAAGGAAGACAAAAGATTATAATATAAATTTTATAATAGCTAAAAAACAGAATGCTAGTTTATTTCTATTTTATTAAATATTCTTATCTGTAAATAATATACTTAAGTAATCATAGTCCAATTTAAGTCTACATTAAATTTTAAGATAACTAGTTATTTATTTTTATCAAGTTACTAGATTTTAGATTATACTTTTATTTTTTTTCCAATTCATCTTAAAATTTAAAAATTAAGTTTTTAATTTCCTTACTATTGCTAAAAAATAAAAAAAATATCATTTTACCTTTTAAATTTATATTTTTTAATCCAAAATAAATCTAAATAAAATGTTAAAAGATAAATATAATTTCTTTTTTTTTTTCTCTTTACTAAATGTATTTTCCTAATTTTTAAAAGTTTTATTTTAACAATTTTTAAAGAAACATTAGACATTACACATATTGACTAGTACTAAGATAACATGATTAATGTACTTTTTTTCACAAATAAAATTTGTAGTTTGTTTTAGTCTGAAATTATATTCTTGTAAAAATATCACTTTTTTAATAATTTATGTTTTAATTTTTGTTATTTGATGGTATAAAATATATCATAATGAGAAAAATTTTTGTGTAAATAATAGAGAAGATGAAAGTAAATTTGTTTAAACATTATGGTTATGATTAAGTTACTAGATAATTAATTATTTATTCTACAAATGAAAATTTTATATAGCTTAATTAAACATTTTTTTTTTTATTTATATTTAGTTTTGAAAATATAAATAAAAAAAAAAGAATTATACTATAAAAATAAACTAAAATTGACGTCATTTTTTAATATTCTTTTTGTGTTAATAAAAAATCCTTTAATAGCTTATCAATATATGAGAATATATTCATTTGTTAATGTTATTTCATTTACTTCTTTATCATTCTTCTTTATAACATTTTAAAAGTGACGTCAAATAAAACTCCTATTCTTATTATAAATACATAGACTTTAAAATAAACTACATCAACTATTATTGATTAACATGGTGAAGAAAACTCTCAAATAATATATTTGTTATTTTATTTTTTTTATTTCTATAACATATAATAGATTTTATGTTATTAAAAATTTTAATTTTAAATTAATATAATATTCCTTAATTTATATTTTCTTATCACTTAAAATGATAAATATTGTAAAATCTTGAAAAGAAAATTCGTATATACTTTCAAACTTCAATGATCTATCTCTCAAAACAAATGTCATCATTTTTAATATAACATCATTGATCTTATTATATTTATATTTTTTATTATTTGATATTTTCCTTTTATATTTTAAAATTGTTTAAATATATACATATATAAATAGTATTTGAAACCATCTATTAATCATTTTATATTATTATATAAATAATATTTGTTGGCAAAACTTTTAGCAAATCATAAGACTTACATTAATTATTTATATTGATTATGATAATATTTTTATCTCATCATAAAATGTTTACTAATTTTATTTTTTCTACAATATAAAGTTATATTACAAAGGCTTTTCTCATAATTATATATATATATATATATTTTTTTTGTGAGGTATCTAAAAATTTCCTTAACATTTTATGACATTTATTTAAAATATATGTTTTATACATAAATTATTATACATCCTATTTTAGTCATAAAATTATGACATACAGAGCTTATCTAATATTTTGTTATGAAAATAGGAATATATATATATATATATATATATATTAGTTATATTTGTTTTTTAATATATAAGTTGTTTAAGTTCTTATTTCTAATCAAACACCTTCGTTTTTTATTAATCATTAAATTATACACATAACATTAGATATGATATAGTTATATAATATATATAAATAAATTAAAAAAGAATTTTTTTTTTCTTTATTGAATTTTATGTTATTAATAAATTTCTAACAATTAATCAATAATATTTAATTGTAAATAATATATAATTATTATTACTAAAAATATACTATTCATATAAAATTTTACGATGTTGATCAGTAATATAATATACTATTAATACATCAATTAATCAAATAATAATGAAAATATTTATGAAATATTGAGTGGATTTATTTTCATGCAACACGTATTTCAAAGCAATAAATATATATAATATGTTTTTAAAACTTTATATGTCATATTTATTTGTAGAAGAAAGAAATTTTAATCTAATAATATTTCACTATTGTTGTTAGATGCAATATTATTATGTAAAAAAAAAATTTATTTATCTTAAAAATATACATAATATAAAATTATATATACTGTAAATTTGTATATTAATAGATATGAAAGTTGTCAATTAATTAATTGCTATTTTAAGAAATAGTAAATATAAAAATTTATATTTTATTTTATAAATATTTTTATACTTCTATCATTCAAAATATAATTACTTTTTTGTATAGTATAAAATTATTATAATTATGATTTTTTTTTAATTTATATAAAATAGTTTTAGTAGCAAATTTTCATCTTTTAAATTTCTCTTTTTATTTAATAAAAATGTATATCTTTTGTGTAAATCTATTTTACTATATTTGGCGTATCAAAGGTATATATAATTATTTGTTTCTATTATAATTTATCATGGTTTTTATTACATTTTATTTGTATAAATGTTTATATTTATTTGATCAATAACCAATAATATATACATTTTACACAAAATTGTTTTGTTTGATATAAGTTTTCTTTTTTTGATAAAATGTTATAATTTTATATTAAAAGATTAAATGACAACAGGTGAATAATTAATATTTTATTTAATTTATATCTATTCTTTTTAAAATATTTTTGAGTTTATAATATATTTATTCAATGTTTAAATTTGTGTTAAAACTTTAATTTAATCTGAATTGAAAGTTATAATATTGTTTAAATTCAAGATTTATATAAATGTTTATTAAATATCATTTAACATTTTTAGATAGATTATAAAATATATTTTTATAAAGGTTTACCTTATCATAGCTTTTAATCTTTTATCAATAAAAATATTATTATAAGCAATCGTGTAAATAGCAAATATTATTTTTTTTTCTAGTTATTCTATAACCTTTGTTTTTGACCTTCTTTTTCAATAAAATAAAAAATCTTTCTGGATAATTCTTTATGCTTATATATCTCAATATTATAATAAATAAAGCAACGCAATAAAATTTTCTTCTTATCATATGGCCATTTTGTTTACTACTACATTTTAAACGAATATAACTAGTTATTATTCTTTCTTCCCTCTTATGTCATTTACGTCTCGTGCTTTTCTATAGAATTAAAGCTCTTATACTTCTTTTTATATAAACATATCTATAAACTTTTAAATATTTACTGTTTTATTATTTAATTTAATTAACCTTTTATTTATTTTTAAATTATATATTATATAATGAAAAAAAAAATGTTTTTTAATTAAATTAATAATGACATTTTTTAAAAAATAATAGAAATACATAAAAAATAAAATAAAAATTAATTTTATTAAAAGATCATATAATTATTTCTTTTAACATTATTTACTTGTCTGTCAACGACTATCTTTATCAATTACTAAAATTATAGTATTATATAAAAATTGTAAATAAAAGTTAACCTTTTAGTAATAAAATAAAATTTACCACCAATTATTATTTATTGTACCCTTTAAATGTTTTTAAAGATAAAAATGCGCTTTTTCAATGAAAAGAAAACTTATGATTGTATCTTAATATAAAAAGTAATGTGAAAATTTTAAATCAACATCACATGGTTAAGTGCTATATGATTGTGTCTGAAATATAAAATATGAGTTTATAAATATCCAAACATGTTAAATTATTCTTTATTTTTTAAAGTCACATGTTACATAAAAATGGGTGTATATTATTTATTTGATAAATTTAATTTTTATTAAATATTTAAATTTTTCCCATAATATGTTTTAATAATTACATGATACTATTATTTTTATTGTGTATAAAAACGTATACAAAAATTTTTTATTAATAATATAATGTTAAAAATTAATTTATATTGATAGGAATAAATAAGTGTTTCATAGGTATACATTAATAGAAGGCACTTATATGATTTTAAATTTTATTTCTTTTGTATTATTTCTTTTAAACACACACATATATATATGTCTAGATGGCTAACACTTAACCTTTTTAATCATATCGACTATGTTGTTTTCTCTTAAAGTCCAAATGTTTTTCCTAAATACACGTAACTCTCTTTACCATATACAGCATTTTTATTTATTTATACCAAAGTATATTAATTATAGTGTATATATAATTTAACCTATATACGTATATATATAGTTTTAATAAGTTTTATATTAAACTATATTTTTATAATAGCTTTATTATATGTATATATATATTATTTAAATTATTTTTGTTATACTTAATTTTTATATCATTATTAATTGTATGATTAATTTAATAATAATACGTGCAATTTTAGATATTGCGTTAAATTTAACTAAGGTGTTGTAAGGAAGTTTGTGCTGAAGTCAAGAGTTTTGATCTCTTGCTTTTAACATCGGTTTATTTGGAAACCTGCACTCCAACAGTATCCAGCAACGTCGGCAATCATTTTTCTTTTACTTCAAAATTACACCTTTAATTGGTTTCCCCATTTTCACAGACGCTTCTGAATTTCAAGAAGTGTTTGGCGAAGAGGGCCATTTGGCATCAGAACATTAACATCTTGTACTCAAAACTACAACTACGTAGTTTTGATTATTTGCCATTACCAATATTGTAAAAATTGATATATCAAAATTTTATCAAATATAAAAAAAAAAAACTGATTTTATTGGGTAATCCAAGATATACCTTTAACAAAATTGTCCAAATTCCTTTTTACAAAAGCATACACTTTATCAAAGCTTTTTATAGAATATTCTTTCCTCTTTTAATACTACTTATTATTAATTGATTTGACGAAATTGATTTTCTAATAATAATAATTCATTAATTAAATATTAGAATGTTTTATTTTGACGAAGATAATAGCCGTCAAATTTATGGTAAATTTAAATATTTAAAATAATTTAAATAATAAATATTATTAAAGGTTTATCACCATATGGTGAAATAAATATAAAAAAGAAAACAAATGTTTTAGAAAATTCAAATTTAATAAAAGGAAATAATCAACCATCTTCATTTATTGAAAAACTTTGTCAAAATTTATATTGTGATGATGATGAAATAGTATTTCCAAATGAATTTTATGAAAATTATGAATTTTGTAGTGGTAGAAATTTAGGAAGAGGAGCTTATGGCACTGTTGAAACAGTTATATCATACCATGATGGTAAAGAGTACGCCGTTAAATTAATTGATAAAATTACTCAATCACATACAAGATCACGTGTCATTAATGAAGTTAAACTTTTTTGTCTCTCAAAGAATGAACCTAATATAGTGCAATTAGTTGATGTCTTTGAAGATTGTGATTATTATTATCTTGTTTTTGAAAAAATGAATGGCGGACCTCTTTTAGACCATATTACAGACAAAAATTGTTTTACTGAACAAGAAGCTAGTATGGTTACTAGTAAAATTGCTAAAGGTATCAAATTTCTCCATGATCAAGGTGTTGCTCATCGTGACATAAAACCAGAAAATATACTTTGTTCATCTATTGATGGTTTAGAATGTGTCAAATTATGTGATTTAGATTTGGCAACTAAATTATCACCCATCAAAAGAAGTCCATCTGTTGATTCCCTGAGTGATGGTGATTTTGAATCCCCTGTTGGAAGTGCAGAATTCATGGCTCCCGAAGTTGTTGAGAGATTTATGGATGAAACATTAAAATATGATAAAAAAGCCGATACATGGTCATTAGGTGTTCTTATTTACATAATGTTGTGTGGATATCCACCATTTTATGGACAATGTGACAGTGAAGATTGTGGGTGGACAAAAGGAGAAATTTGTGATGAATGTCAAGATAGTTTATTTGAAAATATTAAACGTGGTTATTTTGATTTTCCCGATGATGATTGGAGAAATATATCAGATGAGGCAAAAGATTTAATTTGTCATCTTTTGGTACGTAATGCTCGTTATCGTTATTCAATAGATGATGTTTTAAATCATCCATGGATTACTAAACAATCACCAAATATACCATTAGTTACACCAAGCAATCTTGAAAGAATCGAAAGTGCTCGTGATATCAATCAAATTAATCAAAATTTTAATGCTATTAAACACATTAATTCAGATCTCGATGGGACAAATTATGTGAATAGTCAAGTTAAATTAAATTTGAATATTAGCAAAAATCTTATACCATTACAAAATGGTTTTTATAATACAATTCCAAAAAGAGGGCACGCTTTGTCGGAAGACTTTTTTAAAAATATGGAAAATTTTGAAAACAATGATGAAATTATACCAAAATCTCTGTTAACTGTAAATTGCCGTGATAACAATTGCATATATCAGACAATAAAAGAACCACATGAAATTTCACCAGCTGGTACTGTTGACTCAGGGGTAAGCGATATGTCCTTACCAAAAAGACGCCATCGTCTTTATTCAAATTCTTTTTCACCAACAAAAACTAAGAAATTTGATCCAATATATTATAAAAATTTCTGGATAACATTACCGAAATCTAAAAAAAATGAAAACTGTGATGAATCATTGACTATTATTCAATGCACTACCAATATGTCACATTTAAATTTATGCTCTCAAAAAGTTAATGAAAATTGAAAAGACATATTATATTTTATAATATGATAGCAAAAAAAAAAAAAAAAAAGTGAAATAAAAAATATACATATACCGGCGGACGGGCATTTATTTAGTTTATACTACTTGTATTTAGCTTTGTTAGCCTTAAGCTTTTGCGCAATTTACCATCTATTGAAGGTTACGTGACAATCTATATAATTCCATAGAACGGTTAAATTTTTGATGAAATCAAATGATTATGATTTTTTTTTTTATCAATATTAGTTATTCCCTTTAATGGTACAATTATTTATAGAATAGTTATTTAAATTATTAGTATTATTTTATGTATATTATATAATTATATATTAGTTTGTTTTTATTACAAGTAACCGTAGTGCCTAGTTATAATCCAATTAAGAATATTTTAAATTTTATCCCTTTTTTCTATTCTTTAGATCTTTTTCTTATCATTTATATCATCTTTGGTTACCTATTCAATTTTTTTAGTCCAAATACATAAAACATTCTTTAATATGTTATAATATTACTCAATAATTTTATAATATAATAAAAAAAAAAAAAGGTATTTTTATAAAAGTTGTCTATCTATAAATATTTTTTTAAGATAGATAACTTCGCAACTTTTATTGTTCAATGTTTTTTTTTACAATACTAAGTCTTAATATATGTTTTTAATTTTATTTGCATTGTAAAAAAATACTTTTAAAAATGTCTATTGTTTTTATGTATTTTCATTATTACATTTGATTTCCTTAAAAAGAGATTGTATTTGATGAATAAAATACAATTGGACAATGATAATTAGAATATTTTAAGATATATATTGTCCTTTTTTTTAAATAGTAAAAGTTATTGTATGAGTTGTTTACGACATTGTAAAATGACAAATATTTTATTATAACATTGTTTGTAACAAAAGAAATTTTATAAAATAAACATTTGCCAACTCATCTATATACTTTTATTATTCTTTAGAAATGGTCATTGAACGTCAAAAGAATATTTGTCTTGTGACATAAAACAAAATATTACATAAATAAACATATTTTATATAATTTCAATATATTTAAAATATGTAATTTAAAAAAAAAATAAAATTTCAAAGCTGTCTTTTAAAAATAGGGACTAGAAATTTTCATTAAAAGAAGAAATTAATTATAAAATATTAACTTTAATCTTTAAACATAACAAAAAAAAAAAGATAATTTTTTTTAATTTACATACTTATAATATTTTGAATTATTAAAAACACAACATATATTTAAAAAAAATGTCAGCTGACTAAATGATTATATTATTCTTGAATGAATAATATAAAATTTAACAATAACCTTTTTAAACACATTTAAAATACTGAATCAATTTTTAAAAAAATCATAAATGCAGAATTTTTTTTAATATTAAAATGTTAATATGACAAATATACAAAAAAATAATTTTATTTTTACTAATTAAATATTTTATTATAAAGATGGACAAAAATAGTGATAACAATCACATTATTCATTTGTATATAAATAAAAGTTTATCAGCATAAAGATGAAACAAATTATAACATGGTAAGAAAATAACTATTTTAAAAAACAAAAAAAAAATTAAGAGAAATTTATGTCCAAGTTATAATGCTAAAAGATATATATGATGTCGTATGATTTTTTTTTCCTTTTTTGAAAAACCGCAACAATAATGGTTTCTTTACAGTTAAAGCTGTAAAAAAATTTTTTAATTATTTTTTTTTTTTTGTAATAAAAAATATCCTGTATAATATATCCATCTTTAAGTTCATAGTTTATAAAACAGGCTTACTTAAATTAGATATTTTGTAATATTTTTCTTTTAAACAAAATTGTTTTATTAGAAGTAAAATTACTATAAATAGTTAATTTTGTTTTCTTTTGAAACGCTTCTACCAATTTCTTTTTTTTTTGTCCTAGAAGTCTTGAAATGCTTTTTTTCAATTCAAAAATTTATTTTGCATTTTTTTATGTTGATGCCTGAAATTGGCAAATTATTAAAAATTAAAAAATAAAATTATGTATTTTTATCAAACAAATATTAACATGCGTAATTTTTGAAGGTCAATGATAATATTAATTTAATTTTGTATTTATTTAAACATTATCATTAAAAAAAAAAAGATAAGTAATAACAAATTTACAAATAAACATACAAAATTTTCAAACCACAAAAAATTGGTTTTGAGTATATCAAGACAAAGTGTAGCACCATTCTTTTTATAGATACAAATCAAATATGTCAAAAAAAAAATCGTTATTTGTCTCTAAAATTACATTTATATTGGAAAGAGTTAGCTTTATTGAAATTATCATTATTCAATTCTTCTCTCTCATTACTAATTGACAATTTATTTTCATAGATATTTTGAAAATGTTCATTAATAGATAACTTATCCATATTATATGTACCATATAAATCATTTTCTAAATTATTAGAAACATCTTTTTTTAAAATTGGATTGTTATTTTTTGAACTACTAAAAGGCATCTCATCTTGGGTGAATGAAAAGTTATTTTGGGAATCATTTAAAGTTGTAAATTGAGTAATATTTGCATTCGCATGCTTTGTATATGAATTAACAAAATTATTCGAATTGTCAAAATTTTTAAATTCTTGTGATCCTAATACCTAAAAATTTGTTAAGTGTAATTATTAATAATAATATTATTAAAAGCAACAAAAAAATACTCACAATGTAACAGAGAATCATTATTATTAAAGTAAGCATTTCATAATTTTTTTTTAGTAAAATAAGGTAAAATAGTAAAGACAATTACATAAAAATTACATTACATGCTAAACTAAAAAAAAATAATGTTAAATTTAAAATAACGTAGAAAAATACTATTATTTTAATTTATTATAATAATTTTTATAAAAATTTCTTACCTGATTTGATTGTTGTTGATCATGAACTGTAGTAGGTGATGAATTTTGATAAATTGAATTATTATGCTGATCTTGTTGTTTAAATTGTTGACCTTGCGACGCACCTAATGAATTTGATGAAGGATTATTTGATTGAGAAGTATATGATTGTTGTGTTGAACCTTGATTAGAGGAATAAGAATCTTCTGATTTTCTTAAAAATGGATGTCGTACAGCATAATAAGGACTAATTCTAACATTAGGATCAAATTGTAACATTTTTGAGACCAGATCACAAAATTTTTTATAATCATCTATTGTATGACCAGGTTCACCGAGTCTTCTACCATATGGTCCACCAATATTAATACCCAAAATATCTGCTAATTTTCGAGATCCAGGTGGTTTATATACTCTACTTTTTGATAATTTTCTTTTATAATTACCATGTTCATCTTTTTCAAAATAACGTTTTGTTTTAGGTGCAATATCTAACATTTCTTTTGGTGGCATACCAATTACTTCAACAATTTTCATAACTTGATCATACTCAGAATGTCCAGGAAATAGAGGCTCCCCTGTATGCATTTCAACTAATATACACCCAAGTGACCACATATCTATTTGTGTTCCGTATGAAATACCCAATAAAATTTCTGGAGACCTATAAAATCTACTTTGAATATATTGATAAATTCTTCCATCAGTTGTACAAGAACTTCCAAAATCAATAATTTTAATTGTTGAACGTTTTGGATTACAAAGTAATATATTTTCTGGTTTCAAATCACAATGAATAATATTTAATTCTGGTGATGATAAAAATAATAAAGTACTTGCAAGTTGATGTCCAAATTTTCTAGTTAAATTTAATGATACTCCTCTAAAAGCAGTATTACGAAGAAGATCATATAAGTTATATGATAATAATTCAAAAACAAGACAAAGATGATTTCGCCACATAAAATGATTCTTCAATTTTACGACATAATATTTACCATTTGAATTATGAGAATTCATTAATTCAAGTAATTTTATTTCTATCCATGCTTGATCTAAAAATGGTTTTTTATTTTTAATTATTTTAATGGCAACATCTTCATTTGCTATCATATCAAATGCTCTAGCTACTTGACCAAATGATCCTTTTCCAATATGATTATCTATTCTATAACGATAATTAAAAACTTCTCCAATTTTTATTATATAATCATGATTCTCATCATCATAACCACATAACATATTATCTATTTCTTTACTTTTATCTGAATGTCCATTTCTTGTTACTGAATGAGATGATGTATGTTTACTAGTTGTTCTATTTTTATATTCTTTATTTGTTGTATTTTTATTGTCATTTGTGACTGTTGAGGCTAATGAAACATGATTTGATTGTGGAATTTGATTTTGTTGTTCCAATGGTCTTGGATTATTTAAGGCAACTTTTTGGGACTGATTTAAAAGATTATTAGCATTTGGTATAGCCATTTGACTATTGTTACTATTTAGCCCGTTATTTGTAGAAATATTTGTCTTATTAGCTACAGTTGTTGTTGTTGATATAATAGATGGAGCCACCACCCATCCTTGTTGTGTATTTGGATTTTGATTTGATATATTACTTAACATATCATATGATGATTCTGTTGTTTGACGTAAAATTGGATGATGAGAAACATTTGTTGATTTATTATCATTTGATATAATAGTTTGGTCAATATTTTTAACACCTAGTGATGGTATTGATTGAATTCCACTATTTCCTTGAGATTTATTAGTTGTTTGTTGTTTTTCTTGTTTTCTTTTATTTCTTTTAGCATAGTATGTCTATAAAAAAAAAATTAAAATAATAAATAAATATAAAAAAATTTACTTCATTAATATTTTTATATGTTCTAATAAGATCAATGGTTAATTTTTGCAATGGTGAATCTTTAGGATCTCTATATATTGATTTATAAAAATTCCCTTCATTTTTATTTGTTTTTGGAAGTGAACCTTGACCAGTTAATTGATTGTTGTTTTCAAATGATTGTTCATAAATAGAATTATCATTAAATCCTTTTTTTTGTATGGATGCATGTACATTATTTGTAAAAAAAAGATTATTTTGTGGTTGTTGTTGTTGTTGTGTTGTTGCTGTTGTAGACATCCAATTATTTCCTAATGAAGTACTATTAAAATTACTTTCACCCAAATCATTTTTTGAATTTATTGTTTTTATTTGTGATGATTGATTTAACTGATTAGTCATTGGATTTGGACGGTAAATTTTATTATTAAATGTGCCTTCAGAATTGGTATTTGATGTTATCTGTGGTACATCAACTGCCATAAAAGGATCCATAGTGTTTTGAAGATTTGAATTAGTATTATCAGATGGTGTATTTTGACTTATATGGTAGACATTTGAATGACTATTACTTATCATAGCAATCAATTTACCTTAAAGAAAAAGATTATATTATTAAATCAATAAATATATAAAGAAATTTTAATAGTTTTAAAGTAAAATAAAACGAATATATAAATATATATTTACATTTTAAATATGTTAACTATTAAATAAAAGTAGATTAAATAATTATATGATTACTAAACAAATTTTTCAAATATTATCTTTATTACAAAATGAAAAAATATTTATTTTATTAAAATTAAACTATTTTGCTTATAAAAGTATGGTGTTTTGTCAAAAAAATTTTTTATTTAACTATATACCTTGTAAATGTTATATAATTCAATTTGAAACATTATTTATATACGATCATAACATTAAAAGTAGAAAAATCAATTAAAATTAATTTGTATAAGTTTTTAGTAAATATATAATAACTAGAATAAGTTTAAGAAATCATTTAAAACCTAATAAACGTTATACCTGATTGTAAATAAGCAATAAAAACATATGTTGAAGGATAGAAGAATTTTTAATATATATTTTTAAAGATAATAATACTTTTAAAGTTTTAAATAATTTTTTTTTTTATATATTATATAATATATAATCATTTTTTTAAAATAAAATTTTGATATTACAAATAATAGTATTTAAAAAAAAAAGTAAACATGTTAAAAATATAACAATAAATATAAGTAAAAAAAAAATAACACGTTAAAAATTAAAGTCTAAATTTTTTAAAATAAAATAATAATTAATATTATAAACAAGTTATTGTATAATGTATACATAATAAATATATACAAACTAATTAGTATAACATTTTTGTAAAAATAGTTTATAAAAGCAAAAGCGGGATAACTTATATGACCTGACAAATAACATTTAATATGTCATATTTATTAAATTTTAAATAAGTTATCAATAATAATATTTAATTAAATATATTTACATAATACATTATTACATTTTTTTTTAAAAACTATTTAAAAAGTATAGAAAAAAAAATAGGTTTGTCGTTTAAAAAAAAATTAATACATGAAAAACAAAACTCCATTAACGTCTATCTTTTTACCAAATATAAAAATCGTTAGATAAATTTAATAACAACAATATAAGAATTTTTTTTTTTAACTTTTTGTTATTATATTAGTTATATAAATAAAAAAAATAACTATTTTTTAATATTTAATAAATATTATTGTTAGAAAGTAAAGTTTATATGATCTTCTGATATAATAAATTAATACCTATATATAAAATATATATTATAAACAATTAGAGAATGTAAAGTATAAAAAAAAAAAAAAAATCTTGATATACTAAATTGTATATTTAACATAGCATTACAAGAAATATGTCTATCGAAAAAGGGATAAAAGGAAGTTAGAGTCATTTTTCAAAGTAAGCATTTACGAGACTGCATATTATTATTTACACATACATACACAGATAAAAATTGTTACTCCTCCTAAATTAATGCTTTATAGTTACATAGCTATATATATTCCATATATAAGAGTTACTATGTTGAAAACATTATCATTTAACGTCATTTTTTTTTTATTGTTATATTATATATTTAATAGATATTAAATTATCTAAAAGGTATTTTTTAATGGTATTTAGAATTAAATAAATAATCTAAATTTATAAGATATCTATCTTTATGTGAGGTCATTTGGTCTTTCATTATATATATATATATATATATTATATATATATGTATAAAAAGTTGTCTTGTATAAATGTTTGCCTATACAGCACCAATATATATATATATATATATATCTAGCTTCTTTTATTGATAAAAGATCAAGATTTTTAAAAGTTGGTTAGAGAAATAGTGTCATTTTAATGGACGTATGTAGAGTAATTCTACTAGCTCTTATATAAAAATATTCCTTGTTATAGGTGATACAAAAAGTTGAGATGATGATAGTAATGATGCGCTCAACAACAATGCATTATAAATATAATTTTTAATTATTCTTCTGATGGTAATATATACACACATACCATTCGAAATGAAACATTTAAAACAAAAGTAAATATTTAAAATTATATTTTGACACATCATATAATAAAGCTTCAATGTTCATAATAATAATTATTATTAAAAATACTAATATTAAATAATAAAATTTTAAAATTATAAAAAAAAAAGTTTTAAAATATTTTGTTACTTAATTAATCATTTGTTTAAACTATTCAAATAAATATTATCATTTTTTTATTATTATTAGAGGTTACAATAGATGTAAGTAAAAAAAAAAATAAAACTATTGTAATAATTTATATTTTTAAAAAATTAAAAAAAAGGAAGTAAACAATATCTAAAATAATTTTTTTTTAATTATAATAATCGTCCTACCCAAATATAATTATACCAATCATATTTAATAAAATGGACTAATATTTATTATAAAAAAGCTAATGTGCTTATAAATTTTTATATTTGATTAATAAAATCATATCATATTTATTTTAAAACTATATAAAAAAAATACTTGAAACGTTATATTATAAAATTATGAATTTTTTTTAATAGAAAAAAAAAATTGATTTTACGTCAGTTTACATTTAAAATTTAAAAAGTTATACTCTTTAAATTAAAGAAAAAAAGTGTTGTTACAATATAATATATTTATAAAATGATTAATAAAACTATTAATCGTTATGTTATAAATAAAAATGTTAGACAATTGATTTAATATTACCCGTAAATAATGAATTTTGTAATACAATAAATGGGAATTGTGAAGATAATATTAAAACATGAACGTAAACGTATATATATTATTAATAGAAAAAAAAATATATATATATATATTTATATATATAATATCATTAGTTTTATATTGATATATAATATTTATGTTAAAAAAGGACAATATTAAAATTACTATAATTGATAAATAAATATTATAAGATTTTATATATTATTAAACTTTAAAAAGATATAATATTATAAAAGATAGTTAAAAAAAAAGTGTAATTATATTTTGTAATATTAATAAAATGGCATGTTCTTATTACTTGGTAACAAAAAGAAGTTATTTTAAGAGTAATATAAAGACTTTAAATATATTTAGATTTTAAGAAGTGTGGTAAAATAATTAGAAAAGAGATATATCTCTTTATAATATTGAACGTCAGTAATTTAAAATTTTAAAACGTTTTTATTTACAAATATATATGTGTAGGTACATAATATTATTTGTTATTATAAAAATATACTTTTAACATCTTACAGAATAAATTCTATGATGTAACAATATTAAAAATACATTAAAAATAAACTCATTCTAAGTTATATATATATATATATATTATTTAATAATAAATATTTAAAATTTTTAAAGAATATAAAAGAAAAAAAATTATATAAAATTAAAAATAAGATTATTACATTATACTAAAATCAATTAAAGAACATTGTGATATATATCATAAGACTGTTTAAATTATATTTCAAGTGACCTTAAATATGATATTAGCATTCGTTTCTCCTACAAGCTCATTTATTTTTATAAAAAAAAATTTTTAAGAGGAAATTAAAATTCTTTTTTATACAGTTTTTCATATTTTAATATTTTTTTTATTAAAGATATTAAAGTATAAGAATATATTTAAAGTAACAACTGTTTTATATACTTTAAAACTTTTTTTTTTTAAATTTTAAAATAAATGTCTATAGGTATAATATAAAGTATTAATAAAATAAAAGTATTATTTTTATTTAAGAGATATTTATAAAGACAAAAAAGAATAAATTTATGTGATAAAAAATAATCTAACAAATTCTTATATATTTATTAAGTAATTAAATATAAAAGATAATTTATAATAAAACTTTTTTTTTTTTGTCATTTATTAAGAAAATAATAAATAAATAATAATGTAGCAATTTATTTTTAAATTATTTAAAAATATAATAATAAAAATATAAAACGATAAATAATGTTTTAAAAAGAAAGAAAAAAACTTAAATTCGATGAAAATATAAATTTAGATTTATTAAATAGCTTTATCCACCAAATCATTTCTATATATTTAATCTTTTAGTAATATATGTATACTAATAAGCTGTACGGTGATTATACTTTTCCTCTAGATAAAATTACGCATAGCGACATATACAAATTATTATAATAGGCGATTTAATCAGCATTAAGCGATTATCATTAATATACCCATTTCATTAAAATTGATATATATATATTTATTCGTATATGTAATTTTTGATTCTAGGTAACAGAACACTAAATTATATAGCAAAGATAATTTTAGTTAATGGATCTTGTTAACAGCAACTAGTAGCTGTTCAAATGTTGTAAGTTAAATGACAATATATTTTAAATAAATAGTTCGTCGGCCATAGTTTCAAATCAAAATTATTTTTTTAAATAATAATAAACAAAAAGTAAAAACAAATGACATATCTAGTGATATAATAATTTTGGTATATATATACCGATGATTATTATCCACACATATGATAGTTAAAAAAAGGTACTTCAAGTGTATCTTATTATAATGATAATAAGCAACAATTGTAGAGTACATATAATCATTGATATTTTGGTGAAATGTCTTTTGAATAAATAAGATTATTATTTAAGTGTCATTGTATATTTATAACTATATATAAATATATATTAAAAAAATATATATATAATTTTTATACATTTTAAATAAAATAAAAAAATAAATACAATTTCGATAAATATATTTAAAAGAATTTTTTTTTTTTGATTATATAACAATTGATATTTTTAATTCATTACATTTCAGTAAATTTTGTGTTGAAATTTATGCAAATATTTTGAAATAATATTATTATTTATTTGAAAAATAATCTTTGTTTTATTATCATTAAATAAATATTTAAAAGTATTTTTTCTTAATTATATTTTTTAAACCTGATCATGAAAAGTATATGTATACAAAAAAAAAACAATAAAAAGAAAAAAAAAACTTATTAATTTTTAATTTAGTAAGATAAAGTTTATTTAATTTTATAAAATAATTTATATATATTATTTATTATAAAAGTTATTTTCAATAGTTAACTTAGTAAAAATTGATAAAAGATATTTCATTTAATATAAATATGGAAAAAAAAGAGAACAAATATTATTTATACATTTATTTTATATACATAGACATGTTTATTTGTATGTAAAAGTTTTATACAGCATATAGAAGCACTTTCAAATTCATTTCCAATAAGGTTATCAGAGAAAAATATACTAATGTCAAGGTATATGCAAATAAATTTTAAGTGTCCTAGAAGTTTACAAATGTATGTGATAATTTAATATTTTTAAAATAAAATTAGGTAAAAGAAATATAGATATATATATAAGATTTTTTACATATTACATTATACAATAATAAATCTTATCTAACAGTCACTTTTTATTTGGAATTAGAGCAAATTTACTTTATTCAATGTAAAGAAATATCTTGTACTAGATAAATTGTGCGATATTTACTATCTTAAAAAAGAAAAAATATAGTAAGGTTAATTAATTTATGGTATCTTTAAATAATATATTTATAATTTTGGGTTATTTTCATTAGATTTTTCAAATGAATATATAGAAAAATTTTTAGATTAGTTAAATTTAATATTATTTAAACTTTATTAATTTCTATTAATATTTTGCATTTGTAATTTTTAGAGATCATAATCATGATTAAATTTCAATATTATTTGTTTATATTATTACAATTACCCTTAGCTATGACAGTTGTTCTTGTTTCTACACCATTTGACAACTTTAGAATTGAATGCCCTCAAAGGCATGGTGTACAAAGATTAAATATACGAATGGCTGAGTCGCAAGGATACAAAAGAACAGATGCTGTCTTTTCTATTAGTTGTGGAAATATTCAGGATGTAATTTTTATTTTTAATATATTAATACTAAATATTTTAAGTTATCACCATGGGATACAATTCCTGATAGTATAGCAGATATGGAATATGAAGATTGTCATTATACTGAAAGTTTTGATCCTATTTTAGAAAAAAATAAAAATGTTACATGTGGAACACGAAAATATTTATCTGGTATTACACGTATTTCAGGAACAAAAACAAGTTTAATGTGTTGTAAACTTAGAACAAGAGATGTATCCAAATGTATTGAAAAACAATTTGAAAAACCATTAGATAATGTTGGATTTGTTGAAATTCAACATGAAGGAATGCTTATTAATGGTATTAATATAATGGACAATTCATATTCAATTAAATTTTGTAACTTTATGCCAAGAGCTGTTGGTTTTATTTATGATGAAGTTGCTACATTAACACCACGACCTACAACAACAATACCAACTTCAACAACTGAAATGGTAACTCAAACTATTTCACCTATAGAAAATCATTCTCAATCAATGTTTCCTAGATTAATTTCTAGTAATGAATTAAAATCAATTACAAATCAAAATGTTGATTTTACATTAAGAAATAATTTTCAATATTTACCAAATATTAAAGAACAAATCATAAAATCAGATGAAAATAATAGTAGAGATATGATAAAACAAGAATTTGTTCCAATGATGATTGATTTTGAGGAAGGAAACAATAATCAAGCAGCAAAAAATGAATTAAATTTTAATGATGATAACAGTAAATTAATTAATTTTATAAATAGTAGTAATTCAAACAATTACAATGATGAACATATAGAAAAAAATTTGAATATACCGTCAGAATCAATAAATTCAAAATTATCTAAAGTTGAAGAATTTCAAGATTACAATCAAAAGGAGGAATTAATAAATGATGGAAGACAAACCGAAATAACTACATCAGAATTAAAGAAAGAAAATTCAATTGGTAATATAACTACAATTGAAACTAATAGTAATGAAAATATATTACCCCAAATTGAACCAATAAATAATTTACCAACAATTAACTCATCTTCAAAATTATCATATAATACACAATATAGACATATTCAAACCAATCCAATTATCATTGAGGAAGAAATAATTAGTAACCATTCTAGTCAATTGAAAGCATTAAAATCATCAGAAAAGAAAGAATTACATTCAAATAGTTATGAAAATAATATCAATATACTAAATTCTCTTAAAAGTGCAGAAGAACTTCCTCGTCCAAGCCCTTTCCCAACAATTTCTATGAGTACATTTCAATCATTATCATCAACAAATACACCTTCAAATGAAAAAATTGATATTGCTAAAGCAACAGTTGCTAAACTTCATTATTCATTAAAATATAATAAGAAATATAATCATAGTAGAAGTGCTTTTGGAAGTAAAATTTTTAAAGCATCAGAAGATAATGAAGTAAAACAAGAAAATGAGACAACTACAAATCAACTTTTGTTAACTACTACAACAAAATACAGTACAACGCCATACATCCCAAGAATGAGCAGAAAACTTAAAAATAAATTTGCACAAAATAATGTTGAAACTTTTACTAAAGATCCAATAACATATGAAACAACTACACAAAAATCATCAACAACAAATAATTTTAAAAATATAGAAATATCTTCTATGGAAATTAAACCTAAATATACAAATAAAGAATTAAATGAAATGGAAAAAAATACCAATATTATGATAAGTAAAGTTGATGAATTTGCTCAAATTCCATTTGATGAAACATTTGTTCCAAAAGATTCTTATTCTAATTCAGAAAAGAAGTATGAAAGTATTAGAGAACCAATACAAGAAGCAATTAATGAACAATATCATTTTAATGGATATCCATCAAACGATTTCAGTACAAAAGTTACACATTATCAACCTCCTGTTAACCATAAAAGACTTAATAAACCTCAACCTTCATCAACATATTATGGTAAAAATATTGGTGAAGATGACTTAGAAGAATCAAATAACTATAATAAAGGACCAACGGTAGATGAAGATACAGATAATTCTCCATTTGATGAACCAATAGATGTATCATTACTTCAATCTCAACAAGAGATGAAATCATCAAATTTAAAACATACTGAAGAATTGGAACCACCTAAAGGGATAGATAGAGATATTATACCACAAAATTATTTAACTTCTCATGACATAAGACGAGCTCCACAAAAAAGTAAGTTAGTAGATTCTTTTACTTTAATATAACCTATTAGTGTTTATATTTTTTCACATTACACTGATTATATATGTATACACTATTTATAATTTCTAACAATAACTGTAATTTATAATAATGTGTTACATATTTTAATAGATGTCACTTGAAATCATTTTTATCTAATAATAATCACATATTTCTTATGTATGATTGAAGAAGAAAATGTATATATCTGAATATCGCAAAAGACCAAAATTGATATTTGATAATACTATTTTTTTTTTAATATTAAATTTTATATTACACATATTTATATACATAAATTATGCACAATTTTATCTTTTTATTATTCATTTATTTTAATGAAATATTAATGTATTTGTTTATTAATAACTTTTACATTGAAATAAAATTTTTCACTTTCACTTTTTACTAAAAAGAATATTATTGAATATTTTATGAATTTTATATTTTTTTTAGCCCATATAGATAATCTTTATCATCCAAATGTATTAGAAAGAATTAGAAATATTCCATCAACATTACCACCTTTGACAATTTTTAAACATGAACATAAAGAAACTCTTATGCCATTACAACCGTTAACAGTTATTAAAGAAGACATTGATACAACAAAAAGAAATTATAACAATGATGATAGTCTAACAACAACAATAGCAAATAGTGAATATTTACTTAAGGAGAATAATTCAAATAATGAAAAAATAGAAAATAATTTAAATACCTTATCAAAAATTGAAGAAACAAAAACATCATTATTAACAACAACAGAAATTACAACAACATATAATGCTAGTGTCTTTTATAAAGTACCTAGAATAAAAATTCCAAGAAAAAAAGAAAGATGTAAGTATTTTTGAAGTTTTATTAAATTAATATTATTTTTTAGATTTAACTTTTTGTACAAAAGAAGAAGCAATAAGAGATGAAAATAATCTTGTTATAGCATGTGGTGGTGATTATGATATATGGATACCACCACGTTGTCCACAAGGTTCTAGTTGTTTTTTGACTAGTGATTCTACTTATAGAATTTGTTGTCCAGTATCCTCAGGATAATTATAACTATTTGTTGCAAAAAGAAACAAGAAAAAAAAAAAGTTTACCTTTTTTTTTGTAAATAACTTAATAATATTTATAATTTAATAATTTTATTTACAATATTTTTTGAGTAAATATATTTTAAATACATTAATAAAAAAAACATTTTAATAATAAAACTACTTTTGATCACTGGTATTGTATTTCAAAATTGTTAATATTCATAACAATAACAAAAAGTATTATGACATATATATTAATCATTTAAAAATAACAAATGAATAATAAAAAGAAATATTACTATCAAAATTTATAAATATTATTCTTTTAACGGTAACTATAGTGAAATATTATTAGATAAAAAAAATAATAAAAAGAAGATATTTATTTAAGTTTTGAATTTTGTAAGTTTATTGTAAATTCAAATGATTTGTGATAACTTCCAAAAAAATTTTTACAGCTTTTCACAACAGTAAAAAAAGATTGGTTAATGTTAGTATACATATATATAAATATAAATATATATATATTAATTTGTTGATATCTAACAGCTGTGTTTGATACCGGCAATGAAAAAAAAATTTGACAAAATGTATGGTGTTTTTAAAGTTATATAAATCATTTTGATAATGTCTAAAAAATGATTATTTAAAATAGGAAAGATAATTACAAAAACATTCTTTAATCTTCATAATTTAAGATAGTGACAGTTGATGGAGTAAAATTAAAAATTTTGATACGATCTAGTGGTTAAATTGATTTTTAAGAGAAAAAGGTATTAAATTTAAAAAAAAAATATTGTCTTCTCCATTATTTTTTTGTTTGTTCAATAAAATTTCTTTTAAATATAGAAAGTATATGAAAATACCGGCAATTTGGTTAATATAATTAAAAAAACACATTTTATATATATATATAATATTGTCCCTTAAATTTTATATTCATCTTTGCCATACAATAAAAATATAAGTTTTTCATTTTAATGGATTATAAATAATTTGTTAATTATTGACTTTAGATAATGATTAAAATATGTTTATTGTATTTGATTAATATTAGATTCTTTTTTCAAACTGTATCACTTAACAGTGTTCATTTAAATTTATATATATATATATAAAAGTGTTAGTTATTATAGTACACCAAATTGATATCATAACTTTAGTTGGAAATACATATTAAAAAATATTAGAGTTATAATTGATAACTTTACTATTATTTTTTTTTTGTTTGTTTGTTTATTTAATTATATTATCTTGAGAATATTCCTTGCATGCCTTGGAAAATATATAAATTATTGGCAGCCGCCATTGCTATAATATTTTCATTAACATGCCAATCTAAGTGTAAAATTTTTTTGTTAAAATTAATACTATTTGCTTCTGCATCAGACAAGTAACGGAATATACCACCATTTGATATATGACGCGATGTCATTGATAGTCTTGGTCTATCTGAAGTATTGGCAACAGCATATGTACATTCCAGTCCACTAGTACGAAGGAATGTTCTAAAAACATTACCATAAGAACCAGTAATAATATGATTATCACATCCACTCCAAGCAACTTCAAATTTATCAAAAATATGGTCATTTTCATATAAATTACACAACTTAGAACGTAAATGATCATGGATATGATAAGTCTCAACTGGTCTTCTTTCCATTCTAATGTCCCATATCTTAAAAAATTAATAAAAATAAATAAATTAATAAATACCTTTGTCGTTAAATAGTCACGAGTCATAAGAAATTGTCCATTGTGAGAAAATTTTGCGTCAGATATAGATGAAATTATTTCAGAAAAAAATGATTTTCCTTGATGTCCTTCTGGTTCCTCAAAGACTAAAAATAAATAATAATAATAATAATAATAATAATAAATTTATTATAATAATATTAAAAAAAAAGAAAGATAAATTATTAAAACTTACTTTTAGCATGCCCATCACATAATGCTCTATCTCTCATATCACATAAACGTATAGTACCTTTAGATGATGTATAAGCAAATTCACTATCATTTTTTGGATGAAATTCAGCAACTGTAATAACTTCTGTCAATTCTTCCATATTAGTTGGTTTCAAGTCAACAATATTAAATGTTTCTTTAGTGAATTCATGATGCCAATGATTAATCCTTAAATCATCAGCACTTATAAAAGATATTTGATCTGCACTAACACTTATAGAATTGATATGGTATGTATGAGAATTTGCATAAACTCTTCTGGGACTTGCTTCAATAACAAGTTCCATTTGTTCTAATTTTGGAACCATCAAACCATTGCGTAAGTAATCTTTATTTCCATTAAATGGTGAAATATTCCAATTTACATCTTTAACTCTTTTTTCCCGTTCCGAAAGTTTCCATAATTTGATTGTTTTATCATTGGTTGCTAATAAAAAATTAGCAGCATTCCGACGTTTCATCCATTTTATTTGATTAATTTTTTCTTCAATTTCTAATGATTTTAAATAGTCAAATTCTGGTTCGTGTGATTGAAATGTTGAATATACATTATATTCACTACTTCTTATACCTTTTACGTACATATTCTAAAAATATTAATTTTAAAATTATAATTTTAAAAAATATTTAAATTAATCATTAATTAATGTTTTTTTTTAAATTACATACCCTTTGACCACGTTGAAAAACAACTAATCGTCCCCCTTTGTCACCCGTAGCTAATAATTCACCATCCTCAGAAAATTGCACTGCAGATATTATATCAGCTTCTGGGGACTCAGTTTCATTTGATGTACCTTTAATTTGAGAAAATGTCCAATGTATTTCATTATCATCCATAGGAATGCCAATATCATCGTAATTGGCCATTATAAAATACCTTATTTAAGTGGTTAACTTTTTCTATAAAATAATTAATTTATACTTAAAGTTTACCAATTATAATAAATTTTTAATAGATCAAGATAAAAAATAATAATAATAATAATAAAAGTAAAATACTAGTTTTTGATAATTTCTTTTTTCCCTTTTTTTTTTTTTTTAAAAAAGATTTATATTTATTTTTATATATAAATATGTCTATTTTACCATAAGCAATAGTAGTGTATTTTACAAGGCATCTTTTAACGAGGTCATATTTTTAAAAAAATTCAACACATAGGACGCGCAAAAAGTGTTCAAATCGATTAACAAATGTATAAAGTAGAAGCTTGCGAATGTATTTTAAAGAGTCTAAAATAACAAGCCAATTAAAAATGCTAACACAAAATACATTATACCCATGTCTATTTTATAAGTATAGGATAAGAAAAAATTTGAATAAACTTAATTCAACATTTTATAATTTTATAGTAAAATAATATTTAAAACATCAAATTTTTTAATAGGCTTTTTGATGATTGAGTAAACTCTCTCAATAGATCAATATATATATAAATTACATTTTAAGGTACAGTCTAACAAACGTTATTCCCTCTATTATATAAGTTAAATTTCTATTTATATATTTAATAAACTATTTTAAATACTTTTGATTAAATTATATTATTTTGTTGTAAGAATAAAATTAAAAAAAAAAAATTATATATATATGTATATACGTATATATATATAGTACTTTTCTTTTCATATAACATAATTTATTATAAAAAGATAAAGCAATCATAAAATTGATAGAAGATGAAAAATAATTAATATAAACTATTAAAAGTTATTAAAAATTTTGCCATTATATAAGATGTAGAATGTTATAATATATATTAAATATATACGATTGTACAGAGATTTAGCTCAGAGGTCGCTACATATAGTATACAAACTGTTTGAATGAACACGATAGTGAAAGAAATGACATATCAACTATATATTTCAAGCTCATGTCGACATCATGCTGGCATGCTTGTTCTCATTTTATATGAAGTTGACATTGTAACGAGGTAAAAAGGAACATAAATGTAGCATCAAAATGAACAGCTGTAAACTTAGAAGTTAGAATAACAATACACAAATTGTCTTTTTATATTAAAATTATTAAATTTTTGGTTATTCAAATGAAAATAATACTCATAAAGTGTTAATAAACATTAAAAAAAATGTGTTAAAGTTTTTAAATAGTATATAAAATGAATAAATTAAATTTTCTTCTTTATAGTAAGAAAAAAAGAAGAAGTTAATTAAATAATTCGACTTTATTAATAATAAAAAAATATTTACATACATTAACTGTTAACATAAAATCAATTAATCTCTAGTAATGTCATTGTAATAAAAAATATCAAAAAGAAAAAAAATAAAATTTTTAACTTTATTTTAATGTTGAAATTTTATGTTTTTATTTTACTAAAAACATACATAACCATATAAAGATTATTTTAAGATAAAAATAAAGAAATATAATAAATAGCTATAACTAAAAAATTTTTGTCTTAAAATGATTCTAATAATAAGAAATACATTATCACACTGACTGTAAAAGTTAAAAATGACAAGTAGTTATAAATACTTGAAAGGCATTGAAAAATTTATATTATATTTAAAAATAAATTTTGCAACATTCATTTATATGTTTTAAAATATATTTAAAATACAATAAATCTATAAGAAATAATTAATTAAAGTATAGAAAAATAATACATGTGTTGTGAAAATATGTTGATCTATTGATGCAATCATTAAATATACCAATAATATATATTGATAATTAAATATATAAAAAAAAATCTACTGTTATTATTATTTTCGTTATAAGAAAATTGGTTCTTTTTTTTATACAAATGTGTCATTTTTAAAATATTCTATAAGGTTGATAACAATAACAAAAAAAAAAATGAACAACATTAACAAAAGCATCAAACAACGTGTATCAAAATCAATATGATTTTATAATATAAATAGTCTTTTTTTTTAAAATATATATTTATAATAATATAATATTTAACATTATACAAAAAAAAAATTGATAACATAAAGATTTTCAAAAGAAAATACATATATTTTAATGCCATTGAAAAAATTATTACATAATATTGTCATCATAAAATAGTTTTAACCTTTTTCATCTCATGTTTTTGTATCAAATAACGAAAAACATTTATTATAACAATTTTCTAACAACTTTTTTTTTTTTTGCTATAGTTGATGTTGTCCAAATGTACATATACATATATTACATGGACACTAGAAATTTAATAAATATAATAAAAATAAACTTTGAACTAAAAGTATTTTAATTTTACACAATAAAAAAAGATAAAAATTAAAAATAAATTACTAAAAAATGTTATATAAAGTGTCATTTAGCATCTTTGTTATAAAGTGTTAAAATTATTGTTATAAAAAGGAAATTAAAATAATAAGAAATAAGATAGATAGAAGAGACAGCAATATAATTAATGGAACGGATAGAAAACTGTATTATTACTTATATTGTCATTATTTTGTTTACATTATAAAGATAATATATTTAATTTATTTTGGTGATTCACATTTAATTTCTCTAATTAATATTAATAGATGTCTTGTTGTAACTGAATCAACGGAATAAAAAAAAAAGAAAAGAAAGGTAGTGTGAAAATAAATAAAATATTTGTAATAAATGATATTTCTATTTTTGATAAAAGGTACAAAATGAGTAATAAATATAATAATTAAAATATATAACCTATTTTTTAAAAAAATAAATTTCTAAGTATATATAAAACATTATTAATAAAACTTTTGCATGAAATTGTTTAATGATATAGATGAGCGAAACAAGAAAAAACATATGATTCCAAAATATTTATACATAAGATACTTATATTTGGACAATAAGTTACTATTTTTTTTTTCTTGTTGAAACATTTACATTATAGATATATCATTATTATAGTATAAAAATATAACAAATAAAATTACATGAAAATGTTTAAAATATATTTAAAAAGATATAAAAAAATTAAAATAAGGAAATAATATTTCTTTAAAAATTACTTATTTTTTTGTTTTAAAACATGTATGCATAAAATAAATGGTATATTGAAATTAAAAAATATTTAATTTATACCAAATATAATAATATATATTATTGGTAAAAATAATCTATATAAATAAAAAAGTAAAAAATTAATAATTTATTTTTTTAAAACGTATAATATTTTTTTTTTAAAGCTAATGAATAATATTTATTTTAATGAATTATTTTTGTCGTTCTATTGTTTTAAAAGAAGAAAAAAAAATTAATATATAAAATATTTCTAATTATAAATGTTGATTTTAAAATAAGATTATTTTTTTTTTTACATTTTATAATAATAATGTCTATATAAATTTATGTTATATATCTTAATTTATTGATATGAAAATTTTTTTTTTCTTGTCTAACCAAAAGATTATATTATAAACTATTTAATTAAATTTTTTTTAGTAAATAATATGTAACAAGATAACTTATGAGATTTATTATATCTGAATATTAAGTAATAACATTAAATTTAATATAATTTTTGCTTGTTTATAAAAAATAAAGCAAAAATTAAGTAAAAAAAAAAATTTAGAAATATAGAATGTAGAAATATAAAATTATATAAATCTTAAATATATTATGTAATAGTAAATATAAGAAAAATTTTAATAGAAGAAAGATTGATATTACCTACAATAATGGTATGTAAAAATGTAGAGATATAGAGACCTGATAAAAGTTTATAATAATTTCTTAAATACAAAATTATGTGTAGCTATGTCTATTAATTTTTTCTTTACATATAATATTTAAAAAAAAATGATTTTTAAAAGTATACCTATTTTTAAAATATTGCAATACATAAATGACACATAACTTTTCCACCATATATATATATATGTTAAATATTTTGTAAACAAATTGTATGTTGAAAATATAAATGCAACATTTTTTTTTTTTTAAATTTAATGGATATTTTAAAAGTTATATTACTTGGTACATAAATTTAAATATTTTTTGTTAAATAAATAGGATATTATAATTTTTTTTTCCAACTATATTTTGAAATTAGATAGAAAAAGAAAAAAAAATTGCATGAAAATTGTAAAAAATTTATATTTTAATTAAAAATGTTTCAATATTATAACTAAAAATATATATAGATTATTAATAAATAAATTATATTTTTATCCCCATCTACATTAAAAATTTTTTAACAATTAATTTTTTTTCTCTATAAAAGTAGATAATTACATTCTCGGATTAAAAATCTGTTTATAAATTTATATATGCATGTAAGGTTATCATATTTTAGCTTTAAAAATTAATTATAGTAGAGATGATATATAATAAAATGTATAATTAAATGACGTAACTTGAAGACACATAATTTTATCATTTAATGAAATTTATTTATTAATTAATTTTAACATTTATATGACAAAAAAAATATTATAATAAAATCTTTTTAATACATTTAATTTGAAATTTGTAAAAAAGATTATATTAGTTAAAAACAATATTGAACTAAATAGAATTAAAGGAAATAAAATAAGTAAATTTAAAAAAAAAAAATATATATATATATATATGAATAATAATATTTATAAATTGTTGAATTTATATTGTTTACATTCATATTTTTTCCTACGTAAAGAAAATTCGTTTTTAAATGTAATTATTTAAAAAAAAGTGCATCTAACAAAACTTTATAAAAATTAATTTTTTTTCCTATAAAATATGCGATATTTAGTAATAACATACCTTAATTATGTTATGTATAATAATATAATAAATTTATAAATGTAAAATAAATAAAATATAAAAATAAATATAAAAAAAGACATTTTTTTTTTAAATAAAGCCTTACAAAATAACTAAAATTATAAGCTGTTTTTAATTGCTAACATCGTATATACTATTTAAAAAAAATATAAATTTTTTTTATTTATACATCTGTTAACAATAAATTTTTTTACACATTAACTATCATTTCTTTTTTTTTATTGTAATTTTATTTGTAATATCATTATAAATCTACTTATAATTTCCATTCTTGTTAAGGAAAAAATAATTTGTATTAAAAAAAAAAAAATTTTTTTTTTTGTTGATAGAATTGAACTGAGTAGTCAATAAATAATATACCATTTCTATTCTATGATTCCAATATAATTTTGTCCATAAAAATTATTGTATATTTTATAAAGCTTTATTTAATGTGTAAATATATAATTAACATACAACTATATATTTATATGTATATAATATTAAATACTTAATTTTTTGTTTTATTTAATCAGTCCAATATATAAAACAACAAGTTTTTAAAATTACTCAAGGTTGAGGATTTTTATAATAGTACTTTTCTATTAAATAAAGCTAGTTTATATTATTTTAAAATTAAAAAATAGTAAACTACTCAACTTATTATTAATATTTGTGTTTAATGGTAATTTAATCATTAAAAAGAGAGATAAAAAATAAAAAAAAAAAAAATTTTTTTTAATGTAATTAAAATAGACATTTTAACATTAATATATATATATTTTATTAAATTAATAGTTTATTTACCACGTTATAAATAAATAATTTTCATTAGTATAGTAAAAATTTCTAAGTTAAATAATTATTTTTTTTATCACACATATTTTGTTATTTTATGTGCGTAAGTATAAAAATGCAATTAACCATTAAATTATAAGTAACATTCATCATCTTTAAATAGCATTTTTCAATATTAAAATAGTATTTAAAAAAATTTTTATTATATTTTAAATTTATCAAATAGTATTCCAATTACATATATATATATACACATATACATTTAGATATATTTTATCAATATAATTCTAGTTTTTAAATAAATAATTTACAATCACCTAAACATTAAATGTACTTTTAAAATAAAAATATATATTTTTTCTTTATACTTTTATAGGAATGCTTTCAAATTTTATCTTATCTTCAATAATTAATGTAAAAATACAAACTTATATATATTTATATACATATGATAATAATTTGTAATATAAAAATTTTTATATCTGGTTTTATCAATTATATATACAACATTATACTCTTGATCGAACAAAGTAAAAATTTTCTTATTTACATATCTTTCTTTTTAATTTTTGCAACAAAAATATAAATTGATTTTTAAGCGTTTTCAACGTTTACCTTGCAGTAATGTAGATTGCCCCATTCATTGTAATACAGAAAAATTTTTATAATGTGGTTAAAAGTATATTATGAATAGAATAAATTATATGTTATAAGCCTAACACATCTTTTCTATACTTTATAAAATTTTATCAACGATAAAACATATTTTTATCAATTCCCTAAATATTTATTAAAATTATCATTGCCTCTCATTTTTCCCTGCGCTTTATCATAACAAACAATTGAAAATATAATTTTTTTTTTTATCAATTGATAATATTCAGTTTTTTCTCCTCAAATTTCAATTGTAATTTGAATTTAATTTAAATAATATATTAACTTTTTGAAACTATATATTTTATCAATAGTTTTTTTTTTCTCTTTAATCTTCTTTAATTTCTTTTTGTTTAATATTATTTTTACTATTTTCTACAAAATGAATATATATTTTGTATATTTAAAATTATATTAAATGTTAAAGAAAGCAAAACATTATAAATAGCATAAAAATTGCCAAAAGCATTAAATAAATTTCAATTATCTTATTACTAAATTATTTTATCCAGCTGCGCACATATTATATAAAATTTAATTGTTCCAAAATATATTATTTCTTTTGAACTTAATAAATAAAAACTATATATCTATAAATTTTTTTTTTCCTTCAAATATGTTACTATCAGTTTAAATTGTTTAGTCTTATATTTTATACAAATTTTTATTATTATAAAAGCAATGTTACTATAATACTAATAGAGGAAAAGAGTTAAATCAGATAAATTGTTAAGATAATAGGGACATATATACATGCCACCATCTAACAATTCATTTTTCATTATTATATTCTATCTTTTTTGAAAACTTTCTATTTTCAATTCTTAAAGATATATATATATATATATGTGTATAAGAATAGAAGAACCCCTTCTGGCTAATGTTACACTTGACCAGTACTCATCTTAATATATTTAAAAGTGTCTTTAAACTACTAAAAGTAATATTGAAATAACTAATCGTACAAACTCTAAAATATTTCCCTCTCTATTGCCATTCATTCTAACATTATCCTTTCTATGCCATTGCACTGGATTGTATATAACTTACTGTTTGAAGCAGGGAGTGATGTGTTTGTTCCAATATATGTATAGATATAAATATGTATATGCAAGTTTTACGCGAAAAATAGATATGTATTGTGTGCCAAGACAAGAAACAGTGCTACACGTTCTCCCTCTAAAATACAGATAGATATGAGAAGGCTTTAGTAGTGTTTATAAGAAAATGACAACATCAATTTTACTTTACCATTTAATCTTTTTATAATACTTATTTATATTTTCATTATTTATTTTATTTTCTTAATTTATTTATTAACCAAAAATTATTTTTTTTTTTTTTAAATATAATAATAATAATATATAAAATTAAAAAGCTATTTAATAATTAAATAAAAATTTCTTATTTTTAATGTATAGTTAAACAAAAATTTTATTTATATTATTTAAATATTTATAAACAGTTTTTCTTTGAAGACGCAATATTTGCTTGTGTACTTATTTAAGCTTTTTCAACATACTTGTACTTATGTATCATATAACAATTTTATGTAAAAGTTTGATCATATAGACTGTTTAAATAGATGGCGTCGGCCACTTTTTAATGTCTATATTGATTGTTAGAATCCTCTAAAATCTAATGAAATATTGTATCTTAAAAGCTATATGCCAATATATATATTTTTTTAAAAATTTTTATAAATATAAATATAATAAATAAAATAAAAACCATACATTTTATTTTATCATTATCATTTAATGTGTTAAAAATTTTTTTTTTTATTAAAATAATTATTTTATACTTTTATTTATTATTTTAAATATTTATATATATATATATATATATATATATATTTTAAAAAATTATTTTTTAAAATGTATTGGATAGAGAAAACAAAAAAAAATTTATTGATATTTATAAGACAAATGTTATTTTAATAATACTACTCTATTTTATTGCTTTTTAAAGAAAAGGACAAAAAATAAGAAAAGAAGATTATAAGTGATAAAATTTAAAAATTCTTTTTATATTATTTTATTTTTTCCATAGTATAAATTTATTTTGGATAATCAGATGACGATAATAATTTTTTTTTAAGAATTATAATGATAAATATTTATGTTTAAAGTTAAGTGATGTTAATTTGATTGTATAATTGTTGAAACATAATTTAAATATGCAGATAAATGTGTATATATTTTAACACTAGGTATTTCATATTTGTCGATTATATTTTAATATATGTAGAAACTCTAATAAATATTTTTATAATCTTAAGAATTTTGTCTTCAAATTTTTGTTTCAAAAATCATTTTCTATTATATTGATTTTTTTTATAATTTAAATAATAATAATTTTAATATTTTCAAAAAATTATAATATAAAATTAATAATTTCTCATGAATAAAAATTACTTGTATATATATACATTGACCGAATTAACAATTAAATATTACTCTTTTCTTCGTAATCCTTTAATTTAAACATTATCGTTACAATCTTTACATATAAATATAATGTAAAGTCATATAAATACTATGAACCTATACACAATAAAATCCATTCAATTTTAATGTAGTATATATTAAACTGATCAATTTTATGATTTTTATTACAATAAAAATTTAGCAATGTATATTTTATTTTTCTATTCATAGATATACTTCTACCAATAAATATTATATTAGTTATTTATGCAATTTTATATATCTATTATCTTTTAATCTTTTTTTTTAATGTTTCACGTTAACATAATAAAAATTTATTTTCTTTATTATAAAAAAAAATCATTTTTAGGTTTCCAATATTTTTCTTTTGATAGAAAAAGAAAAAGAGAAAAAAAAGAATTACATTTGAGTTTATATTTTTATTTATAAGCTAGTTTTCATTTTCATTTTCATTTTCATTGTCATTTTAATTTTATAAATAATTATGTATATATACATAAAAAAAACTAAAAAAAAATTTTTTTTATATATTATATTATCTTGAAACTCTTTTATAACATTTTGTTAATTAACTTTTTATTTTCAGTGTCCTAATTTAGATTTAATTTCGAAATAATAATACTTCTAATAAAATCATCATGGGTAAGAATTTTATATTAAATTGAATTTTATTAATTTTTTTAAATTAGGAAAAAGATGTCAAATTTGTGACAAAAAATGTTCTGGGGATATTTTAAAAGCTGATGGTGATAAATATTTTCATATTGCTTGTTTTTCATGTAAAAGTAAGTTAATATCTTAATTTTTTTTTTTACTTTTCATTTAATATTAATATATTTATAAATAAATATAAAATATTTTATGTTGTATAAAATTATGTATAAAATTACACACATAAAAAGTGTTTGTTTAAAATAATTATGAAAGAAAAAGAATAAAATTATAACATTAAAAATTCTAAAAGAAATTTTTAAAATATAATATTATTTAACTTATCATATTATATTTTTAGATTGTAATAGACCATTAACTGATACTGGATTTTATACTACAAATGATGGAAAATATCTTTGTCCAGATGATTTTAGGGCTCTTGCAACAGGACATCATAGTAAAAATGAAAAATCACAGATGATTATTGATACAACATTAATTAATACTAAAAATAAAAATGGAACTACACCATCAATTCAATCTCCTATACCATCTCCAATTCCAAATGCTACATGTGCGGCTTGTTCAGAATCCCTAGCTACGGGTCAAGTATTGTTAGCTTTAGAAAAACAATGGCACGTTTGGTGTTTTAAATGTACTGAATGTGATGCTGTATTACAAGGTGAATATATGGCTTATGAAGGAAAACCATTATGTATAAGAGATTATCATAAAGTTCATGGTGTAAAATGTTATGAATGTGAAAAATTTATTGCTGGACGTGTTTTACAAGCAGGAGGTTACAAATTCCATCCAACATGCGCAAAATGTACAAGATGTGATAGACATTTTGGTGAGGGTGAAGAAATGTATATGCAAGGTAATGAAATTTGGCATCCAGCATGTGAAATTTCCCAAAAAACAGAAAATTTAGCTTTAGTTACTGCTGGATCAAAAACAAGTTCTATTAGTAAAAGTACAAAAGGTCCTAAATATCAGAGTACATTAAGTCAACATTTAATTTATATGTATTCATTACCGGATGCCGAAGATTCAGCATATCTTAAACAACCAATTTCACCTCATCCGCCTAAACCACCACAATTTCATACACCTATTGCTCCAATCAAAATACGTAAATCAAGATATTCTATGCTTAAAACTGGTATGCAAAGACTTACCGAAGATTTAGAAAGAAATATACCAAGAGCAAAATCACCACATATGGATAATGAAGAACCAATTGAAATGTCACATTTTCCTGCTGGACATGCACCAGAACCAGGTGCACCACCACCAATAGAAAGAGAAGATTTTCCAGCTCCACCATATCCATATGCTGTGGAAGAACTTAAACGTCGTTTATCATCATCATCTATAGAAAACGATGATGAAGATGATGATTTTGTTGATAATGACAGAATAGATGAAGAAAAATTAAAAAGTGCTGTTGAACAGTTAGATAAATTTGAAAAAGATTCTGGAATAGCATATGTTATTAAACAGAATCTTCAAGAAAGTAAAAATAAACAAAGATTACCATTACATTGGGATCCAAGAAACGCTTCAAGAACACCATCAGCTAAAAAAATGCCACATTTAAAGTTTCGTTATGATACACCAATTAATGCATCACCATCGAGGCATTTAAATAGACCAAAACCATGGGTATTTTGGAAAGAAGGTGGTGTAACAGAAAAACATACATTAAATACATTACCAAATTTTCATGTACCAAATTGTGAAACAATGAGTAAAGCTGCAACACTTCCTGATGGATACGGATATGATGGTTATGGAATGTCAATGGACCATCTTGATACAACAATATCATCACATTTTTCAGAACACTCACTAAATAGTGTTACATTATCATCTCACGGATATCCTACAAAAGGTACAATGATGAATGGTGGTGATATTCGTACAAATTTACGTTCATCATTACCAGATATGTCAAAACCCGTTAAAAACTATAAATTATCAGAGCTTCAAACGACAAATAAAGAGTTACCTGAAAATGTTGACAGAATGCATTTAGAAAGACATTTGTGTAGAGAAGAATTTGAAGATACTTTTGGAATGACACCTATTGAATTTTATAAATTACCAGAATGGAAAAGAATTAATTTAAAAAGGAAAGTTAAACTTTTTTAAATTTTACTTTTGTTTTTCTATCAATCTTTCATACAATGATTACAATAAAAAAAAAACGAAAACTATTCCAAGGACAAACAATTTCAAAACCTTATAAAATAAACAAATTTAAATAAGTAATTATCATTATTTGATCAAAAAAAAATGAATGAAAAAATTATATAAATTAAATTAATATTTACCAATATATTTAAATAATGATGTTATTTTTTAAAGTACTAACACTGCTTCTGCTATCCTTATTTTGCTTTCAAAAAAAAAACAAATGATCAAGAAAAAGAAATTTTCAAAGAAAAAAAAAAACCAAATATAAACTAACCATTCAAAAAAATACGAGAAATATTTCGTTTTTTTTTAATAGCTATAATTATATATTTACTAAACTAAACCTATTATAATATATTATACAAATCCTGAAGCATTGCATGATAAAAATAATGGTTTTGTTAAATAGTCACAAATATAAACAAAGAAGATGATAAAAATTTGAATGGTGCTTGCTTTGCTGATGATACTATAACTATATTCAAATATATAATATCAATTAAACTTTGTTAAAAGTTTCAATATAAATATAACTTTTATTTTTGATAAAGGCCTTTTAAAATGTATGATGACGTGACTACTTTTTATGTATTTTTATAATATTTAAAATGCGTCAGAAAAACATTATACTACCAAATTTTGTTCTTCTGTCACAGCAATGCTCCATTCCTTATTGCTTGATAATTTAATTTCTTTTTCCTATACTAGAATAAATACTTTTTTTTAATAAATTAATTTCTTTTGTTTTTAAATTTAGAATGTAAATAGTATAATCAACAAAATTAATATTTTGATGACAACTTGTCATAAAATATAACTCCTAATAATGATATGTCTTACCATCATCACGATAATATTATATCTTTTGTCGTGTTGGGGTAAATTTTATCATTTTGTAGTAATTTTTTTATATTTAATTATAATGTTTAGAGTATTTATTTATCCTTTTATTACTAAATAAAGTGATTTAATAATCCTAGTTTAAAATATCTGAAACTTTTCCAAGTAATGTCATTGACTTTACATTGTATTTTTCTGATAATTGTTTCATATTTTCTATTTGATTTGGATGATATGGAATACCACCTAGTTTATCGACAAATTTCTCATGAAATCTTTCTTGGTCACCAGCTATCTGAATTGCTGGACCATCTTCTTTAGCTTTTGGTAATGTTCTTATTGTATCAATAAAATCTTGAACTCTGGTATTAAAATCTGGAGTAAAACATTGTGGGTTTATGGCAATAAAACATTGTCCAAGATCAGCTTCAGCAGTTGTAGACATCCATCTTCTAACATTTGGACCCCAATGTCCACCTGAAAGAATACCACAAAATAATTCAACCATAGCACCTAGTCCACTTCCTTTGTAACCACCTGATTCTTCTGTGCCACCAAGTGGTAATAAACCACCACCATCTAAAATTTTTGAAGGATCTGTTGTGACATTTCCTGTTTTATCAGCACCCCAAGAATTTGGAACCTCAATACCTTTCCTTTTTGCATATTCAACTTTTCCAATTGCAACTGTTGTTGTAGCCATATCTAAAACAAAATTGTCATTGTCATTACCACTAGCAGCAACAGAAATTGGATTACTTCCTAAAGCTGGTTTACCACCTCGTGTTGGAAACATTAATGGTGAAGAATTTGTCATTGATATTCCAATTAAACCTTCTTCAAGACATCTTAAAGTATAATATCCAGCAATTCCATAATGATTTGATCCTTTAACACAAACCCATCCAACACCAAATGATTTAGCTTTTTCAATAGCTAATTTAATGGAATAATCACCTACAACTGGTCCTAAAAGATTATTTCCATCAACCCATCCTGTTGCTCCAAAATTATTAAGAAGTATTGGATTTCCAGTTCCTTTACAAACTCCTGACTTTATGTCCTTCATATACATTTCTAAAAGAAAATTGAACATTTAAAAAAATTAATTAGATGTTTTATTTTGACATACCAAGACGATTAAACCCATGACTATAATGACCTCGGTTATCACCTTTCAACAAAACATCAGCCAATAATTTAGAATGTTCTTCATCTGTTCCAACTTTTATCATACAATCAACAATAAATCTATAAGCCTAAAAAAATATATATTAAAAAAAACATTTAATAAATATAATATAATTTTACATCTTTTTTATCAACAACAATATAATCCTTAAATTCATTCTTTTTAGAATTCATTGATTCTTCAAGTGTTACTTCTTTTAAAGTTTTTGCCATATTGATATATCAAAAAAAAATTCTTAAAATAAGTAAAATAAATTATTGTAAAAAAAATTAAAATTAAAAAAAGTTTTTAAAGACAAAATAAAATATTATTATATATTAATAAATTTATAATATATTCTTTTGAAAAATATTTTAATTTATAACTTGTGTTAATGTAATAAATTAAATATTAAATATTCAAAAAAGGAATGATATTTTAGTAATTTAAAAATTAAAATTTACATTTTTAAAATACTTAAAATCAAACTGATAATTAAGATTATTTTAATATTTTATCAAAAAATGAATTTGTTAAAAAGGTAAAAATAATCTTTTAAAAAAGACAAAATTATATAATTATACACTAATTAAATTGTTAAAAAATGTCATTAAAATTAAGTTTTAATATGATACATTTTATAAAACATATAATTTAATTACTTTTTGAATGTCCTTGTATAAATTGCTTATTTTAAAGTTATTACAAAATTTGATTAAAGAAAATAAATATATTTTAAGCATATAAATTCTTATACTCATAAAAAGTTGTCAACATTAATTTAAAAATGTATATATAATTGTTCTGTTATTTAAAAATGATTTTAATTAATAGTTGATAAGTTTTGATAATACAAAAAAGAGTTTATCACTAACAACTATTTTTGGATTGATAATAAATTTTGATCATACTACCTTTTTAAGCTTATAAACAAAAATATTTCATTAATTGGAATGTATCTTTTATACTATTACACACACTAAATTATTTTTATTAAAAATAATAACATTACACATTAGAAAAAAAAAATATTTTTTTGTTAATTTATTTTTTTAAATACAAATAAAAATAATTTGTATCAACACTTATTTTTAATAACTAATTATGAAAAAAAAAATTAATTTAGAACTAATATCATAATTGTTTTATCTTTTATATAAAATATAATTATTTTTTGATTAAATTAAATTTATTTACATGTATTTTGAATCAAGGTTTTTGATTAATAAATAAATTACCTTTATTAACATAATTTTAATATTGTGTTAAACAAAGAAAATTCATTTAAATATTTTTTTTTAAAAGTCAAAGATTTAAAAAATATATTATTTGAAGATATTTTTATTTTTTTTTGGTAACAATAAACTAATAATTCAATTTTATACTACAAAATAATAAAAAAAAAATATTTTTTAATTTAGTGTAGTATTAATAATATTTAGTTTGTAACATAAACCTTTTTTATAAAACTAAAAAAAGTATTTAATGACAAAGTTTTATTTTTATTTACTTTAAATTTAAATATAATAAAAGATGACAAAATGTGTTATCAAAATAGATAATTTGGTAGTATTTTAGTCTATCGCACTCTTCCATTCTTATCTTATTATACTGACACCTTTAAGTTTGTTTTGTCATTTTATAAATACTTTAACTTTAATATATACTTTAGATCATCCTCAATTGTTAATCTCATAAGAATGAGTAAAAATATTCTTTTTACTACTATTATTGTTGAGTACAAAATATTTAAGAAAATTTGTTAATTTGAGAACTATTTCAACATTTTATAACAATTGATTATAATTATATATTTATATACCTTTATTTTCACAATTAACTTATAATAGTAAAACCATTCTACTTGAGGGGTTTAAAAATACAGTTTTTTGAAGTCACGAAGGTTGTTTATTGATAAATATTTTTTCTCCATTACATCTAAAAACTTGATCATTCTTTTGGATATTTTTATCACAAAGAATTTTAATCTTTTCTATTTTAACTAAAATTTTAAACCACCACATTTTAAATTTTATATTTCTGTCTATTTTAAAAAAAAAAATTCTATAACAAAAATATATAAATATATTTTTTTTACCTATATAATATAAAATTTTAAAAAACTAAAAAGAAAAATTTTACTTTTTATAATGAAATTTATACTTATAAAAAGTGTATTAATATTAATATTCTTTATTCAATTAGTCCACACATTTCCGGTAAATAAATATTTAATTAATTAAATAATAAAATTTTTTTATTTTTTAGCCTGTATCACCAGAAGAAGAAAGTAATTGGAGATTAATTGATGCTGTTTCTGAAACAACAAAATTTGCTGCTCAAGAATTATCTGATAAAGCTCTCGATACATGGAAATCATTAAGTTCTTCTATTGGAGAATGGGTAGGCAATGCAAAAAATAATGTTCAAGTTGGTTTAAATTATATAGCAAATGATATTAATGAAACAAAAGAAAAAATTGTTTCAAAAGTAAACAATTTTTCAAATGTTGCTGAAGAAAAGTATGGTGAGGTTAAGAATTCTTTAAAAGATATTGCAGTAAAAGCAGAAAAAATAAAAGATAATGCAAAATATAAGTTAGAAAAGATTTAAATATATATAATATTTCTTACAAAAAAAATTTAATTTATTATTAAAAATATCTTTTTACTTATTTATATATGGATATTTAAAAAAAAAATACTTTATCTAAAAATTATTGTTATAAAAATTTTTAAATATCAATATTACTAAAATTTTTGTTATTTCAAAAAAAATATCACAACAATGTCATAATATTTCAAATTTTTAAATATCACTCTGTAATATATAATTAATATAAAGTTAAAAAAAACCTTTTAAAAAGAAAGTTTAATAAATTATTTATCTTTCTTTTATGATAAAAAATTTTATGATAAATTTGAAAAAAAAATATAAATGAAATAAAAAATTATTTCTTTTTTATTAAATTAATTACTCATCATCTTAGATATAATTATTCATCACACTAATCAAATTTCAAAAACTATATATAAAACGATAAAGAAAATTATATATTAATAAATTATAAATATTTGTCTTTAATTATGATTTCAGAAGACTATTTTAATAATTATCAAACTCAAGATAATAATGGTGGTTGTGATTAATTGAATTCGGATGATATATACAAATTGGTTGACAATACACACAAAAAAATATTTCAAAATTGAAGTATAATTTTTTTTTACTCAAAAAATTATATGTTCCATCTATGAAACAATCAAAATCTAATAAATTTAATTTTAAAAAATTCATGAAATTTTGTTAATCATTATACCATTATTTTCAAATAAAAATATTGATTTATTATAAGTTTTTTTTTTATTAAATAATTTTATAACAAAATTTTTATTTAAAACAAATTAAACATCATATCAAAGACTATTCTATATTTTTTTTTCTATATATAATTGTTTCAATTTTAAAGTTGAATTTAGACAAATTGGCGTTCAATTAAGCCTTTCTCTTTATTTTAAAACTTTTGTTGCGCAGACTTAATGGCTCCAACAACTGTTTTGAAGATTAAAATAAATCAAATTTTTATTCATTCTCCTAAATTTTGGGACATTAATAAATCTTTCATAAAATGAAAATTAAAACATATTTCACACTTTTGAGCATAAATATTATACTTTTTCAAAGAAAAATCCCAACCACTGGTAGTAGTTTAATTGACATTTTTTTTCCTTATTACTTTTTATGATTTCTGGTAAAATAATACAACTTTTATTTTATTTTCTTCATTTTATAATTATATTAAAATTTATATAAACAAATTTTAGGTTATAAAATTTTATGTATTTTACTACTTTATATTATATATCTTTTACCAATAAATAAAAATTATTAATTTAATTTTTTTGTTAAAAATATGAAAAAAATATATTAAACTATAAAAATATTTATTTTTTATTTATTAAAATGTTTTAGAATAAGATAATCAAATAATTAGCTTATTAATCTTATATCTATTTTAATTACTATATTATGAAAAAATTGATTAAGCTTATAGTTAATGTCAAAGATAATTATTTTCTTTTTTTATAATAAATCTCTTATCCACCTAAAACTGATAATATCATTTAGTCGGTAAAAAAAAGTTTTTTTTGTAACATATTATATATTAAAAGATGAAGATTGACAAATTAAGTAGTTGTGAAGTACTAAAATGACTTTTATATAGTGTTAGAATGATTGGCATAGTATAATTATAGGATTAATAATAACAGGAAAGTGATGATCAGGTGTGAACATGATTCTTTAGTATAGTTAAAAGATATTCACTGATTATTAAATATGATAACTTTTTTCTTTTAAAGTCTCTATAATCTTGAAATGACAATTGAATAATTTTTTCTTAAATAGATAGATAAAAACTTTTTCAACTACTGTAATTGTGATGAATGATAAATATTTTGATTGTGTAATATAGAAAGAGGAAGAAAAGAATTTTAACTGGTTACGTATAATGTCATTTTCCGGAAATATAGTTTAAAGGCAGATTTTATATTTATTTTATACATAAAAATTTTGATTGTTAAGATAAAATATTTTGATAACAATTAATTTATTTAATGCTTCAACAACTTTACAAAAAGAATTAGCGTGACATTTTTTTTTTGTTTTTTGATTATTATCCAACAATCAAATTGCTAATTTGTAAATTAATGTACAATATATTTTTTAATTTGATAAAAATTTTAATATATATATATTTATATTTAAAAGGTTTTACAAAATTATTTTACAAAAATTACGGTGCATTATTTTTAAAATATATGTATATATTTATATTTTTTTCATAATCTTCCTCACTTTTAAAAAAATTATATATTGTTTTAGAAATAAAAATTATATAATTTTTTTGATTAATTTATTTTTGCAAATTTTCTAATTATTAGTACAATTATAAATAATATTTAAAAAAATATGTTATTTATATATTTTATTTACTGTATAAAATAATATATATAAATACGAAGAATAAAAATTATATTATCAGCTATTTTTAAATAGATCAAAGATTGTATATATATAAATATATTTTATTGTAAAAATAAAAATAATTTTTTTTTTACAAAAATAACATTACTTTCTATTTAGGTTGATTTGAAATTATAGAATAATATTTGTTTATTGTCCTAACATTATTATAAAATGGTTATTAATCCTAATTAATTGATAAATTAAATTAGACAATATTAGGATAATTAATTTTTTCAATTTGAAAAAATTATCCAATTAACAATATATATCCTTATAGATTCAATGTTTATACTTAGGTGTTTCAGGTTTATACATTCTCTGCTTATACGGTTATAGTTATAATACGATAAAATATATTTATATATATTTTTAAGGCAGTTAAAACATGAAAGATAATTAAATTAAGAACCAATTAATTTTAGACAAATTATTTATATAAAACAGAAGTTTTATATTTTTTGTTTTTATTAAGTTTTGTATCTATTTTATATTATTTATATATATAAATAGACATATATATTAATATTTTATATTTTTTTAAAATAAAAAAATATTTTTTTTAAACATATAAATCTAGATTTTAATATATTTAAAAAGTACTACTATTTTAATGTTAAATAATATATATATAAATAAATATATATATATATATATATATAAATATTTTTTTTTGTATATCTATAATTATATATAAATTAAAAGACATACTTTTATTATTTTTGTATAGTACTAAAAATATTTTTATTGAAAATCCCTTTAATGTCATCAATAAACAATTCGACCCTTTTTAAAGATTATACAACTTTAAGTATTTGACAATCTTTAACATCCTTATAATTAAAAATGCTACTTTATGAGAATTTAGGTGCTCCTGAGAATATGCCTATTCATAAACATAAAATCAAATATATTTATCTTAATGTTGGTTTTGAAAAATTAATAAGTTAATTTATTTAATTTTAATAATAATGAATTATAATATTGCCTTTAATTTTGTAATCTTTATTTATATATATATTTTTTTTAATAAAATTTTTATTTTCTCTTTTTTATATAGAATAAAAAAGATTTGAGATTGAATAATTTATAGTTTAACATTAATAAAAATGTAATTATTTTATAAATTAATGTAATATTATTTGCTTTAAAGTTATAAAATATATATCCTGTAAACATGATTATTTAATAATTTTTTTTTATAAATCTTAAATTTTTATAAATTGTTATATTTATATATATATATATATATTTCATTTTGACAATAATAAAAAGATTTAATCAGGTTAGAAATATTGTAACATACATTTGAATTGATAAAATATTTTAAAGATAATTTACACTACTATATTATTGTAAAAATGTAGTTTAATGATATGATACAATTTTTAATGTTATTAAAATATGTTACGTATACAATATATGTATATATTTATCATAATTTAAAAAAAAAAAAAAACTTAACTAGCTTTATCCTTTGATCTTATAACCTATTATAATACATTCCAACTTTTACCGATAATTTCTTTTTACAAGATCTACTTACAATTATAATCTCTTTTACAATTAAACAGTAATTAGTAATATGGTTCACTTAATATTTATAACCTTACTATTGAAGCTTCCTTATTACGCAAGATATTTTATTTTTAATAGATTTAACTCATATTGTTCACAGTATCATTTTATATTCAATTATTTGAAGTATTATTAGATGTTTCCGTTTACATAATCAAAAAAACATTTGTTAAATTATTTAATGGTACTTGAATTAGGTATAACAATTCATTAATCCACATCTTTGCCATACTATATTTTTAAAATAATTTTTAAAATAAAAAAAAAAGAAAAAAAAAAAAGAAAAAAAAAATTTTAGTATTCATTAATTATGTGTAGAATCTTTTTAACTTAAATGATTAATATATCATCATTCATCAAAAAGTTATTTTCATTTATATTAAAGAAATTTCAAATAACATTATGAGTAAAAAAAAAATTTTTTTTATATAACTTTTTATTATTTCTTTCTTTTAAATATATATATATAAACAGATATTATATAGATTTATTAAAGAAAAAGGATGTATAGTTGGTTAGTATGAAGAAAACATGTTGTGGTATTTTAACGATAAAATACAAAAAAAAATAACAAACATGATTATAAAATTACTGTAATTTTATTATAAAACACATAACATTTTGATATTATTAGCTTCTAAATTTATATAAAATTATAATATATTCCAAACAACCGTATCAATAAAAATTACTTTCTTTTAATAAATTAAAAATATCTTTATTAGCTATTTAAAATACTGTCATTTATAATGACAGTATATTTTATTTATTTATAAATATCCGCACTTTTATATATACTGTCTCTTTATAATATTAATATTCTCCTTAAAATTATGGTCATAAAAGTTCTTATTAACAAATATAATTTTATATTAAATAATACCTCTTAATATTAATATGTATGTGAGAATACATGAAATATTATTAGAAAAGACATTTATCTAAACTTCAAAAGTAAGATATTATTTAAAAATAATTATATTTCAAATGTTTATATGAGTAATCAAATTTTAATTATCAAAAGTATGTAATGACGTAGTTTAATCTATTTATTCTTTTGAATACACTTGCTTACAAGTTCTAAATTAATTTTATTACCTTAAATTAAATTTTAATTTTGTAAATTTTTACTTTTCTTAATTACTTTTGAGGTAAAATTTTATAGTAGTAAACATGTCTAATATTACTTTAAAAAATATAAAACAAAAATTATCATAAACTATTTAATACTTAATATTTTTTTTTATGATTCTTTTAATTTTACATTCCGAAAGCACATTGTTACATGTTGTCCTTAAAATATTACATAATGAAAAGTACATAAAACTTTCTACTACATTTGCGCATCTTTTGTTTAACAAAAAAGTTCATTAATTTTAAAATATAATATCTTTTCATACTATACCGCTTAGCATAATATATCTATATAAGTATATATATAAATTACCTTGTGAATTTTTAACTGTATCATCATAATTTTAATGATGAGAGATTACAATCATTTAAAAATATAATTCTTAAATGTTACATAAAGATAATTTAATTTCATTATAATATAAACTAAAATAATTTTAGAAAAAAAAATGTATATATATATATATTTAAAAACAAATTAATAAAATATTATATTATGAATGCAATTATAATACTTACCTTTTTATATTTATTATATTTATGTTATCCTATAAAAAAGTGATAATTTAAAGTTCATTGTTAGCTTAAGATTTATATAGATCAAGTAACACCAATTTGTCAATACCAATTAACTATCAATTAATTAATGATATAAATACAGCCAACAATTGAAGAGATAACACAAAGACAAGTGACAAATAATGGTAGGCCAGAAAACATTAAAATTTAATAAATGTTTATACTTCTGTTGGCATCACGATATGACTCTCGTAATATTCATTATCACAATAGACACTGCTTTATTATATAGTTGTGATAAATTACTATATATTAATTGCACTTTGATAACTTTTTATTCAATCCTTTTTTTTAAAGAAATATCATTTTGAAATTGTTATAACAAATTCATTTCATTAAAACTATTTTTATCTTATATTTCACTAAAAAATTTTTTAAATAGTATATGTTTCTTCTTCTCTTCTTTTTTTTATAAATTAGACTTTTTTTTCATAAATAAACATATAAAAAATGCTACATAAAAGTAATAAAGTAATTAATATTTTATTAATTAATATAATTAATATTCATTTTTTTTATCTAATACTAAAAAGTATCATCATCAGGTTAAACCAATTTATCACTTTCTAAACATAATAATTATTCTTATCTATAATAACAATGCATATTTAAACATCATTGAAGTTGTTAACTGTGATAAGAAAAATTTATTTTTTATCATTTATCAAGGTTTGTGTAAAAATAATATTTTAAATTTTTTATTTTAAAAAAAAAACTTTCTATATTTATTCCCAACATATATACATATATCAATTCATATTTTTTTTTTACTTTAAATATTTATTCAAATTAAATATAGAATTTGTTTTGATTATTTTATTGTTTGCAAAAGACCAATTACAATTTCAAGGTGGAGTTTTTAACTTTGTTAAGTTCCGCCTACAAATGAATTATACTAACAAAATAAATATGTATTCTACTAATTGTATAAATTTATCTTTCATTCCCTCCCAATTTCGTCACTTGAACCTCTTTATTAAAAATTTTTCTATAGTTATGTTATTCTTATTCATACAATAGTTAATCTTTTTTTTTAAATATTACACTTTATCTTTTAAAATTATAAAATATTTAAATATAATAATAATAATATTTTTATGGATAAATATTTAATATGTTTATATAATTAAAAAACATTTTTTAAATAATGTTTTACAGTAATTACATGATTTATTTATCATACCTTTAAGAAAAATAGTTTTATTTATTTTTTTAAAATTTATTATAAAAATTTTATTAATATAATATATTCAAAAATTATGTACTTTTTTTTTAATATCAAATATATAACATTTTTAAAAAGATTTCAACATTTTTAGATAGTAAAATAATTGATAAGAAAATATTTAATAAAATAAAAGTTATAAATTTGTTAGATCAACAGTTAACAGATATAAATATCCCTTTTTAAGTATAATTTTTATCATTAAACTATCTTATTCTTTTAAAAAGATACATTTATTTTCTATTCTGATACTTTTTAACTACTTATATGATACTTTTTATCAAATTTGATTTCATATCAAAATAATAAACTTATTATAAGTAGTATGTTTATTTTATATTACTATTTTATTTCACTTATTCATAATAATAAAAAAATTATTTTTAGTAGTTAAATTTACAAATAAAAGTAATAAAATTACATTAAATTAATTTTATAATTAAAAATAAAAAAAAAAAGATCACAAAAATAAGAACAAAAATTTTTTTTATTATATTTTAATATTTTCCCTACCTTTATAATAAAAACAATAATTGCAGTAATATATATTTTCTTATAAACGTTTCATACCACATGGGAGCTTTAATACAATTAATATGTACTTTTATCACTTTATCTTTATTATAGTTGTTTTCTGTTGTCATTCTCTTATATTTTATCCAATACTAGAGTTAATTTACATTTCTCATCAAAAAACGAGAATATTATTTTAAAGTATTTTTGCATTTTTATTCTAATATATATATATATATATATAGATATATATAAATATATATATATATAATATACATTCGAAAAAATGCGTTTTTCTATGGATTCAATTTTATGTCATGAAGTTAAAAGTAGTTCAATACAAAAATGTTCCAGTACATCATTACAACAACTTACAACATGTAAAGATGATAAATCTAAAGGTGAAAAAGGTACAGTAATTAAAAATATGTCGTCATTATCTATGGATGAATCAGATAATTTGTTAAAGCATGAAAATGAGGAATCAACAATTCAAATAAATACAACAAATACATCTTCTAGACATAATAATGATTCTCCATCATCTGGTTCATCAAAATCACCTGTAAATGATGTGTATACTGATGGTGAAGATGAAAAACAAAATTGTGAAATGTAAGTTTAAAATAAAATATTTTATCTATAATATATTTTTCTTATCAATATATATATATTTATCTAATTTTTAGCAATAATTATAAAACTTCAAATGATTGTAATTTACCACGATCTCGTCATATATCTTCTTCAAAACCTGCATATTCTTATATTGCTCTTATATCAATGGCTATATTAAATAGCCCAGAGAAAAAGATGACTCTTTCACAGATATGTGACTTTATCATGAATCATTTTCCATATTATAAAGATAAATTTCCAGCTTGGCAAAATTCTATAAGACATAATTTATCTTTAAATGATTGTTTTGTTAAAATACCAAGAGAACCCGGTAACCCAGGAAAAGGAAATTATTGGTCATTAGATCCAAAAGCAGAAGATATGTTTGATAATGGTTCATTTTTAAGGAGAAGAAAAAGATTTAAAAGAAATTCATCAAATGAATATAATGATTTAACAAATTTTAATACAACAAATTCATTTATACAAAATAGTCTTAATCAGGCATCATTCATAGGTAATCCATTTATATCAATAACAGGAAATTCAAAGCATATACCATTAAATATTAATTATGATGGTACAATAAATAATCCATTACTTCGTCAACAACATATGGGAATTTTAACACCACCAAATATAAATGGATATCCACCATTTTTAAATCCAACAATACTTGCAGCAGTTAATCAAGTAAATACCACACCATCTAACATTTCTCTCTCAAGTCATTTTCCTATGCTTAATAATAGCTCACTAAATACACCGGTATCATTGACAAATATTCCATCCTTCTTTAACTCAAATGATCAAAATTCAAAAAAATTAGTATCTCCATCACATAAAGGTAAGATTTTAAACGACAAATGAATGTTTATAACCAATAATTTTTGATAATTTTTCTTCTTTCAGACACTTCAACATAAAATTTTATCTTTTTCAGCTAATAAAAAATTTATTCATCCACTATAATAGAATAATATCTTATACACTCATTTTTTTATGAACATTTTAAAAGCATATCTCTAAAAAAATCAATTAATTTTTGATACTGTAGCTATATATGTAAAAACAAAAAAGTCGCAATTGGAATAATAAAAAGAACACAATATATATATATATATATAAATATATATTATATAAATTCAAAATCAAATGGAAAAAATGTATTTTGATATAAAATATTCCATGTTCTTATGATTAACTGCAAATAACATTTTTTTTACCATTCCATAATTATATAGCAATATAAGAGATAAAAATGTTGATATCAAGAGATTATGACAAAAAAAAACAATAAATTTTAAAATGTTTTATTGGATGAAAAGAACTTCTTTTTGTATTATAATACTACTGTTATTAATTATGGTAACAGTGGTAACATTTACTATCAAAATCCCAAATATTTGTTTTTTAAAAGGTAAACTATGATAAGAGGTCGTAAATGTAAAGTATGATCAGAATGTAAAAGAAATGTATATTTGTTGTTTATTTGCATTTACGATAACACTGCACCTTTCAATTAAGTATTGATTGGATAAGAATGTTTTTAGAAAAAGAAAAATTACAAATAACTTTTGATATTGGCATTAAAAAAAAATTGGATGATGGCAACATATTTACCTGGTGGTACATTATTTGTATACTAAAAAAGGAAAAGAAAAATGTAAATGAAATAAATTTAAGAAAACTTTTGTCATGTAATTATGTACCATTTATTTAATACTGTCTGAAAATGTTACTATAATTTATTTTTTTCAAAATATTTTACATTTAATCTAACTAAAGATTTATATCTCTCTTTTCTACGTGTACCATATTAATTTTTTTTTTTTACAACTTTTAATATTTTTTTCTATAAAAAAAAAGTTTATTACTGTTTATTTTTAAATTTTATTTTTACGTTTTATCATATAAATTAAAAGTTTTATTACATTTGTTTAACAAAGTATAGCATAATAATTTTAAGTTTATCATATGTTTTTAATACCATTTACGTTATGATATTAAATAAATTTCATAACTTCCTTATTTTTTTAAAATATATTTTTTAAAATAATAATTAAATTAGGTGTTATATTTAAAAAAAAAATTACTTTTAATTAATAGTAGTACGATGATTAAAGTTAAAATAAATCTTTAAATTATTTATTTTAAAAAAAAGGTTAATTATGTTATACAAATTAAACCATACTTCATAAGCATTTTTTTAAAACGACGTTATTAAGAACAAAAATGACGTTTTTACAATTTCAACCTTTTGATAAAGAGAATTCAAAAGACATAAACTTTTAACAAATTGTTTTACACAATCTAATAAGTTGTCATTAGGTGACAGCAATTACTAATTGGATATATTAATAAATATGAATTTGCCGCTACCTTACAACAAGAAGTTTGTAGGTTGTTTTATGTTTTAACAACTATTACGATGTCATCTTTTGATTAACAATGATATAGGCTTTTTAACAAAGAGACTATTTATTTTTATATGGGCCACCACATTTTTGTGATATATATTTATATATGTTTGTGTGTCTATCTTAGCACTAAATATTCTGTTTAGCGGTATTTTGTTAAAAAGAAGATAATAATTAAATAAATTTTATCGTATCTTCGTTTATTGGTTTTTATTCAATTAAAAATCTACAAATTAAAATATGTGTGATTTTTATTATAATTGTTAAAATAAAAAATAATATAATTGGAAGTTGGCGTTTATGAATGTTTGTATATGTATGCCTACTCATTTAATATAAAATAATTACTAAAGTATATTAACGTGATATTAGGATGAAATATTAAACTAAAAAGTCTTTTGTTTAAGCATAATTAATTATGTGGTTGTAATTTTGATATAAAAAGGTAAAAAATATTATTATTTGTAATAAAAAAAAATATTTTTTTATAATAATTAGTTTAAAAGTTATTGCACTTTATCAGAAATAATTACCAAATATTAATGAAAATAATTTAATTTTTATTTATTATTAAAGAATAATATTATAGTAAATTATTTTTACAAAAAAAAAAAAATATTTTAAATATTGTTTTTATATAAAATTTATTTTCACAAATATATAATTATTAAAATTAAATGATTAATATAATTTTCAAAATGAATCTATTAAAGTTAATCAATTATTAAAATATTTCATATAAAAATAAATCTTTTATTTGTATATTATTTATAAAATATGACATAAGAAAGTACTTTGAACTTTAAGTAATCTTCTTAAAACTATAAAGAATATATAATTTTGTTTTCATCTAAATATAGTATTTCTTAATTTATGTTTCATAATTTTTGTTCGTTAAGTTATATAAATAATCATTCATAATTATATTATATTCACAAAGATTTATAATAATTATATTATATTTTTAAAATTTTTAACTGTTTCAAATATAATTTATTTAATACTGATTGTTTTTATATTATTATATGAGAAAATTTTACCGAAAAAAAAAATAAAAATAAAGTATATTATTTTAAAATAGATTTTGTAAAGCAAAGTAATGTCATTCAATTATTTTTTAACTGAAATAAAATAGTAATATTTCCGAGAAGAATAATACGTAATTTAAGTTAGAAAAAAATATTAAATAGTAAGTAAAAAAGTACTATGACTTCATAGTGAAAAAAAATGTTAAGATATAAATTTAAATATATGTACTTTATTCATAAAAAATAACTAAAAAATAAATATATTTAGAATTTTTTTTGACATATTTGATCTTAATTTAGTAAATAATAATCAATTGAATGAATCAAAAATCATTTGAATTAGATTGAATTTTTAAAAAGTTATCTCTTTCATTGTTATTTTATTTTATTTTTATAAATAATCTATTATTTCAAATAAAATATTTTTAAATTGTGTCAAGAAACAAAAAAAAAAAATTAAGTGTATTTGTTATAAAAGAAAAAAAAATTAGATAAATTATAAATCACCAATTGTAAAATATTTCTCGCCAATAAATCATTCTTTGTCATTTTTTTTTATCTTTTATATGTTAAAAAAAACAAAGAATAAAGATTATTTATTATATATAAAATAATATTAATTTTATTACTTTTAATAAGATAGTGTTATTTTTTTAGTTTTATAAAATAAACTAAACAATTTTTTTTTTGTTATTTTTGTTAAATTGATAATGTCAAAAGTATTTATAGATAAAGTATACTTTGCCTAATTAACATTTAAAATTAAATGTGCCCGAAGACAATGACCTTATTTTAACTGTTTAATATTATATACTATTTTAAAAATGTCCTATTTTTATATATTATATATTATACAATATTTAATATCTTATAATATCCACAAAAGAAAAGAAATAGAAATTAGATAAATTAAAGAATCAAGTTGTATATTATATTATAAAATTAATAATGCTTTTATCTTACATTATTTCACATAATTTTAATTTTCGGTAATTTTTAAATTTATATTTCAAAGAAAAGAAAAAGATTTCTTTAGGTGGGTTGTAATGAAAGATCTTTCATATTGATAGATTATATATGTATATATAGATATAAAATAAAATAAAATTATGTATCTGTCTGTATCTATAAAAAATTTGAAACAGAAAAGATATTATTATAAATATTCAAATTTTAGTCTCTCTTCTTTCCTGACCTTTGGCTACTTTTCTTAATTTTTCATTTTGTACTTCTATTATAATATTATATACATTTTTGTACATTTTATTAAATTTTATTAAATGAAATCCTATTCAATTTTTTTAATATTTTTTTGTTTTGTGACTTCTTTTATCACATATACTAATGCACAAGATAATCAAGAATTAGTTAATTTTGCTCAAAAAGTTTTTAATAATGTTAATAATTTAACATCTATATTACAAGAAGGGAAACAAACAGATATTAGGTAAAATTCATTTTTTTTATAAATAATATTTTTATTTTTTTAAAAATTATTTAGTACATTAAGAAGATCAATTTCAAGTATATTGGGAGGAGGTTTACTTGGACAAATTGCAGAAAATCCAATACGATTAGCTGATCATTTTGGAATTGATATTGATAATTTTGGTTTTAACAGAACAATCCTTGAACAAACTATTGGAATTGAAAATCTTAAAAATAAAGAAAATTATGAAACATCTAAAGGTGATCAAATATTTAATTTAAAAAATAATAAACATATAGATGTAACTACAACGCCATTTCCAACTACAACTACAATTACAACCATGCCTACAACAACAAATGTAAAAACAGGTAATTCATTTGATTCTGTTCTTCTTGATGATTTTGGTAATGTTTTACCAATGACTTCATTTGTTCAAGATAATCAAAATGAAATTCCAAAATCTGCTATAAATATTCAAGTTCCATCAATGCCATTTACAAAACCAAATGTAAATTTTGAACCATCATCAATTCCTGTATCATCAACAATAACTGCTAAAATTGATGAGATTCAAGAAATAAAAGAACAATTAAAAAAACTTGAACAACTTTTGATTCTTAAAGAATTTACACAAAAGTATCCTGATCTAGCAGAAAAACTTGTTTCAAATAATACTCCTAAAACACAACAATCAATTCAATATGTTCCACAAAACCAACAAAATATTTATAAAAAAAGTCAATCATATTTACCTCAATCAACAGAACCAACCATTACATCATCATTTATAGAAATAAATAAACCATATCCTATCACTCGTTCTGAAAGTATACCAATTCAATATAAATCTAAAGAAAATTTACCACAACAATCTTATAATATTTTGAATACTCAAACATCCATTCAACGACCATCAAGAATAAGTCTTCTTCAAAATCAACCAAGATATGCTTATAAAAATAATGACAATCTTGAACCAATAGTTAGTTTTAACAATGATGATAATAATATTCAAAAATCTTCATATCCTATATCTGATGTCAAATGTGAATGCCTTGAAATTGAGATTGATCAATTAACAGGTAGTTGGACAAAGGCTATGTCAAGTAATATTATGATAACAAAGTTTAAAAAAATTGTTGGTAAAATGTTTGGTTTAGAAGGAAAAATGGAACTAACATGTAGTGCTTTTACTATTATACCATATGAAAATGATGATTTAAGTGCTAAAATTCAATGGATATTTAGAACACCAAATTCAAAAAGACCTTTTAAAATAAACGGTGTATTAAACTTGACTAATGATAAAAGAATTGCTCATGTAACATTCACTGATTTTAATGGATTTGTTACAGAAATTCCTTTGTGTATATTAAAAAATTCTGATTCAACTACATCAAGAAAGATGAATGATTACATTGTAGTTGTTGAAAATAATAGTAAGTTTTGTTCTAATTAATTATTTAAAGTAACAATAAATTATTTCAGAATGTTCTGAACCTGTTTTAATGATAAGTAATCCACAAAATTTTTTTGATCAAGTTGATCATGAATTAATTAAATACCTTAAACATATGATTCAAAGTGGACAATTTTCAACTATGGATATAGTATCTTCAGGAGAGACATGCGCCGAAATGTAATAAACTAATATTTTTAATGATCTTTTTTTTCTAATGCAAATTTAAGAAAGAAAATAATAATAATAATCTTTTTAATAATTAATAATAAAAAAAATAAATTTTATATTTTTATAAATAATAATTAAGATATTTTTTTTATTTTTGTAATAAATACAATACACGTATTTAATAAATATAAATAATTTAATATTTAGACAAATATTTTAGTAATTTATACTAAAAATTTGAATCATTACCATTATTATCTGAAAATTTGCCAATATTTGCATAATTATTACCATTAGGATTATTAATATTTTCAATATTTGTATAATTTGGAAACTCTGAATTATTACTTAAACTAATAATATCTTCTGGTTCATTAAAAATTTCTTGATAATTTATAGTATTTCTTTCACCACTATACCAACTTTCTGATAATGTATCTCTACCATCAATACTTAAATAATTTATTGGACTTGATTCAGTATCAGCTTTTTCTATAATAATCTCTTCTTCTTTCATTGGTATTAATGTACCTTCATCACTACTACTATTATCAACAATATTATTTTCCTCATGATCTGTTGATATATCATCATCCGTAAAGTTTGATATTGTATTTATTGATAATCCTTTTATATTAACATCATTTAATGCATTTCTCATAACTTCATGATAAACTTTAGATTTTTCAATATTTTGTTGATTATAAATATATGCTGAAGTATCCATAAATTTTCCAGTTGGTGTTTGACGTAAAATGATACGTATTAAAAAACGACATGTTAAATATTCACAATAAGGAAATTGACAAAAGAAACCACATAAAAAAACTGTAGCAAAAAATAATGGTAAAAAAATATGAATATTATATTTAATTACAATTTTTTTTACTTCACATGATAAACATAATTTTGGTTTACCATTAACTATTGTTATATTTGTTTTAATTTTTATTTCTGGTGATATAATATCAACAAATTCTGTAAAAATTATTAAACGTATACGGTATGTTGTATTTGAAAGTAAATTTCCTAAAATTAATTGTGTTGAGTTACTTTCAAAGTAATCTTCTTGTAATGTTGATTTATAATCTTTTGGTATATTATCTAATTTTTGATACATTAATTGATGTTTTAAATTATCACCAATAATATAATTATCAGTAAATATCCAAACTAATTGTATTTCACTATCATTTATTGGTTTTACACCAAAATATGTTAATCCATACATAATATTTTTACGTGAATATAAATATTCATTTGGTGAATCACCAAAATTAATCCATTTACTTTCAGGACTATTTAGTAATGATCTATCATTTTTAATTGCTTGCATTTTTATTTTAAATATACCATTTTTTCTATTAAGAATAACAGATGTCTCATTAATTGGTACAACACAATCAACTTCCCATTTAGAACGTTCTCCAAAACTTTTTGTTAAAATAGCTATACTTGTAAAATTTTGAATTATATTTTCATTTATAGTATTTATATCCCAAAATAATCTAATATCATCAAAATCATAATCAATAAATGGTACTTCAAGATATGATGTTTTTAAATATGTTTCAAAAAATAATTGTTGTTCTTCTCTTAATTTTAATCTTTTATTTATTTCCATATGTATTTTTCTTTGTGAAATATCATAAACAGTTAAATAAAATCTATTTACTTTTTCAAAACGTGTTGAAAAACTTCTTGTTCTACATGAATACCAACCTTGATCTTTTTCATTTAAATTTGTTATAATTGTATATTCACGATTCCATTTATCTCTACCACCAAAATGATTTCTTAAATTTGATAATGATTCACCATTAAATGTAAATGTATATCTATCACCACCAGTGTAACAATATATTTCAACAGACTCTCCTGTATATCTTGTCTGATTAACATTATATATAGATAATGGATAATTTCGAATATTTTTAGGTACAAGTAAATAATTAATTGTTTTACCAACATTTAAATTTTGTCCATAAACTTCACCTTCTTCCATACTTGGTCGTGACATACATTGTATACTACCTTTAAATTCTTCTGTTGTACCATTAAATGTTATTGGATTACTATAAAATAATGGTATATATTTTTTATTTCTAGTCATTGTTTGACTTAAATCAACTGATTCTAAATACATTAATGGTACTTCATAAATTAAATTTCTTGATAAACAATGAAATATCCACATATTACCATTTGATATTGATGATATATCAAATGAAACAAATGATGGTTTATGAACAATAATTGAATAATATACTTTTTCTGTTACACCAGGATTAATAGATTCACATGTATAATTACCACTATATTTTTCAATAATTCTTTTAAATTTTAAATTACTTCCTATCATTTCTGTTTCAGGTGGTAAACTTCCATGTTTTTCCCATATCCATCTTGTTTCTAAACCAAGAAGATAACATTCAAGTAATATTGAACTATTTATAGATGTATGAATTTTAATATATTTTGGTTCCATATATTTACGTTCAGCATAATCTTCATATTTTTTAGTTATAGTATATTCTGGTTGAATACCTGGATTAACTTTTAAAATAACTGGTTTATAATTCTTCCGTGTTTGATTAGTATATAAATTTTTAACCTTACAACTATATTTTCCACCATCACTTATAGAAACATTATAAATTTGTAATCCTGATTGTGTTGCAACATGCCTTTTATTATATGGTGGTATACCATATTTAATTCTAGGATTGTCATCTTTTTCAAACCATAATAAATAAGGATTTGGAACAATATGAGGAAGTCCTTCACATGGAATTCTTGTATTACTTCTTTGAAAACAATGAATTAACTAAAAAATAAATTTTATTTTATTATTATAATTTAACTATTTATAAATAAAACATACAGTTTTTTTTTTAGTTTTATAAAAAAATTTTGATGTTCTTGTTCTAATAAGTTTTAATGGTGGTGAAACTAAATCAGTTCCTACATAACCAACATTTAATTTAATATTTTCTACATGTCCAGCACATTGATAATTTCCTTCTTTTAATTTTAAATTTGTAATATTTAATTTTCCATCATATGCATAATAACCATCTTTTTTTTCAACTCTAAAACCATCTTTAAACCAAAATACAGGCCAAATAATTGGATCATCAAGTTTATATGATGGTGAATATTTATTTGCAGAATAAAGATTACATTCTAATGTTATAGGTAAAACTTCTTTAAATAAATAATGTGATGTAGCATCTATTCTTAATTCTGGTAATCTTAAAATACCTGTTGATGGATGATATGAACTATTTAATTTTATATATATATAAATTAATAATATTTTATACAAATTTGGTAATGTAGAAAATAACAATATTTTCATTTTTATAATCAAATGATATTTTATTCAATTAGGAATAATAAAATAGAAATTTTTTTTTTATATTAATAAAAATAAAAATATTGGTAAAATTTAATTTTGCGATTTTTTTAGTAAATAAATGTTTTGATAAAAATCTAAAAAAATTTTCTTATTATAATTTTTATTATTATATTACTAAATTTTTAGTACAATTAATTAAAGTTTTTAGTAAACTAATAAAAAATATAAATATAATTTTATGTGAAATAAAAAAGTATTACTAGTGTCGTAAATTTTATTTTACAAGTTTCTTTTTTTTTTTTAATAAATTAATATAATTAAAAGTATAAATAAAGACAAAAAATATGTATTAATTGATTTTATTTTACTAATAAATTACATGTTAAAGTTTTATTTTGAACTTTTATTAACTCTTTAGTGTATGATAATTAATATTTAACTTTATCATATACTAAATGACAAGTTATATAAAATTAACTGATAAACATTAATGGAAATAGAATATGCTACCATTTATTTGTATGTTAATAACCTTGGAATTGTGGGTAGTGATTTGAAAATTTTAAAATAAAATCTTAAATCTATGAATACAACTAACAATAATGTATAGAAGAAATTTAAGAAAAAATTAATTACACTTATAATTTTTAAATATTTTATTTTAAATATATAATTTTTTTAAAAATATTATTAATATAAGTTTTTGTTTAAATTAAATTATAATAATTTTACAATTCGTTGTTTTTTTTTTCTATATATATATATATATATTAAAAAATAATTTTTAGGAACAAAATGAACAACATATAATATGTAAGGTAGTTGAAAATATTAATATAACAAAAATAAAAATTTCTTTTGGATACCCGAAATACAAACATTATAAAATTAATAGTATATATAATTATATAATATTTTTAATTAATTCAAAAAAAAATGCTTCATTATGCATGATGGCAATAAACGGGTTAAAGGCGTTTAGAGAAACGCTTTCGCGACATTCCGAAAAATGTTATTATTTTTGTTCTATATAGTGTTACATGTTTTTGTGAAATGAGAGTCTCATATTTTGCATAAGAGCATTTTTGTTTTTTTTTTTCATTCTTATAAATTTTTTTTTATAATCCTGATTCAGCTATTCCTTCATCCTCTTCAATAAATATTGGATTTTGATGAAAATCACGTATATCTATTGTATGATATCCTTCTATTAATTGATTTTGTTGGCATGGATTAATCCAAACATTTGATGATCCCTGAATAGAAGAGTTAATTTGACGAGGTGAAGTATATAATATATGTTGATGATCTAATAACATACCATTATAACATTGAGGTGAATATTGAGAATCATGTTCATGAGAATGTGGTATGTTTGTACCTTGAATACCTTTTAATATTTGATTTTGATTAATATTTTGTGATGTTGATTGATTTATTGACATCATATTTATAAAATTTTGTTTTTTTAACATTTCTTGTTCAATTGCATGTGCAATACATAAATGAATAAATACATATTGTTGTTCATTTTGAACCATTTGACACCGTTCTAATCTCATTTCATATACAATACCATAAGTATCTAATGGTTGATTAATAGCCATACACTGTAATAAACGATCAATTGCAATAAATGTCCCTGATCTTCCAACACCAGCACTACAATGAATTATTGATGGTCTACAATTTTTGGAAGGTGGAACTTTACTACGAAATAGACGTACTATATGAAGAATACCACCTGGATGATTTGGGACACCAAAATCTGGCCATGCTTTATAATGTAAGTGATAAACAATTTTTTTAGGTGAATTATCATATGACATATGTGTTAAATGTAATTCTCTTAAAACATAATCATCATATACTGTTTCTTTTGCTAATGTAACTTCAATATCATTATATAAAACACTTAATTGATCTTGATCTGGCCAATATTGATGACATTTATCTCTACCTTTTTCAACACATTTTGTTAATGCAACAATAAATGGAACTTGTTGTTCCCAAACCATTTTCCAAAAATGATCTCTTGTTGATGGTAATGGTCCTTGAGCTGCAATAAATTCTCTACGTGAATTAAAACCAGGAATATAATTTGCATTTATATAATCACTTCCTTCATCATCATCAGTAGAGATTAATTTTACTCTTGAATGATCATATGGTAAAATATTGGTAAAACGATTTTTTGATCTATTAATTGGTAATTCAGATGCAATACATGTTTGATTAATACCAATATTTCTTAATTCTTCATATTCTTCACTGAATCTAAAATCTGAATCAGCAGACATTAATCGTACATGTTCAAGAAAATTTTCTATTTTAACAGGTCTATTACGTGAAGGATTATCTGTTTTGATAACAGTATTTAAAATAATTTTTTGTGGTACAGTACCAAGATTTTCTAATCTTTTATCAAATCCAGTTCGTTGTTTTAATGTCTTTGTACTTTTAATAGGTCCTACCATAGGTGAATTAACCAACTGTCCATTAGTATGACTTATCATAATAGGTGAACTAATTGGTGTTTTATTATTATTATCTTCGGTATTGTCAAACATTGAAATTCTACTTGAATTTTGTAATCTTTGAGTATTAGTATTAATACAATTTGATGTAGTGTTAATATCTTTTGAAGTATGATGATTAGAGAATGATGATTGATCTAAACTAAATTTATTGACAATTTCAGCAGTCCTATTTCTTATTAACATTTTAAAAGCTGCCCATTGATTTTGTTTATGATTTGGTGTGGTCTCACTTGAAAAACTACTACTTTTTGATGAGGACCCATAATTTCTATCCATTCCAATAGAAGAGGATCCATTACTACTTCCACCAAATAATACTGGTCTTTTTTTTTCACTATTTTTCTTTGACATTCTGCAATTATTAATACAAATAAGAAATATAATTGCAATTGCGATACACAAAGCCAATAATATGAATAATAATATAGTTCTAAACATAAATCCAGATTTGAGGAGATCTAAAAAAAACAAAAAAAAATAATAATGTTTATAAAAAATAATATAAAATAATATTTTACAATTCATTTTTTATTTTGAGAAATTTTACTTATTTAAAATTAATATTTACACATATAAGTATTAATAAATAAAGCATCAACTAATCAATGTATATTTACTACTACTATGTCATTCACGATTATCAAAATGTGGAAGTATAATGTTTATGGAATGATAGTCAAAAATATGGCAAATTTAAATATTATTTGTAGGAAAAAGTTTTAATAAAACAACCTAAAAAACATGTATTTTTGGAATAAAAAAAAATTATTATAAAATATTTGTATTATTAAAAACTTTTAAAAATACACCTACAAACACATTTAATTTGAAAAAGCAATAACATATTATATATTATTTGACAATTGTAAAGATAACAATATATACAAGCACTCCTTTACTACAAAAGTACATATTATTAATATTATTAGTTAACATAACATTAATTAACATATAAATAATTATAATTAAAATATTACTAATTAATTTATAAATATATTTTAATGTAAAATTAATATTTAATTAAAATAAAAAAAAAAATTTTTTTTTATTATAAAAACAATATATGTATATATACTTTTTATGAAATAAGAAAAAGTTTTTAAAATAAGTAATATACATTGTTAGTATAATTGTTAAATGTATATTAAAATAAGTAAAATAATGTTAATGTTAAATATACTAAAATAATATTTATAGAAAAAAACTTACCAGTTTTAGCAATCTCTGAATAATTTGTGTCTGTCCATAAATTATCAGCTGTATATATTCTTAATTTAAATCGGTACATTGTATTAGCTTTCAATGGACCATTACATATAACATCAGGATCTTTTGATTCACAATTTGGTTCAATTCCAATAACTTCTGAAATTGATTTTGTACCCCAATTTTTTTGTGGTTTTAAATTAGTTATACTTGTTATATATGGTGGTGATATTTCATAATTTTGAACTTTATACCATGTATATTGTGATATTGATGTCATTAAATTATGTGATGGTGGTTCTCTTGGAAGTTCTGTTTTTGGATCTATCTCAGCAACAATAATACCAATTTTAGTAATTGGTCCATTTTTTGATGATAACATTCGCATATTATATCTTATTGATAAATCTGTACTACGAACAGTATTTTGTATAACTTCTATACTTGTTGTTGGTTTTGGTGGTGGTCCTAAAGGCATTTGAATATTAATTGTATTATCAGTATTGGAAATAGATGATGTTCCAGCAACTGTTACAGCTAAAACTGTAATACTATATTTTTGACCTCCAACAAGATTATCAACAATTGAATCAATCTTTTTATTATTACTATCAAAATTTCCATTAACAGTTAATGTCCATGGTGCTTCTTCAATTAAATTATTTTTATCAGGATTAATTATAATTAAATATCTAGTAATAAAACCATTTGGTTCTGTTGGTGGTTTCCATGAAACATGACATGAATAAGAATTTAGTGGTTTTACAATTAAATTTTTAATATATCCTGGTATATCTTGTTCTGTTTCAAATGTTATCATATTCATTGTTCTTGTACTTTGTGAACACATTTTATCATTTTCTTTTCCACATGTTATTTGTGAATTAACAGCATATTTTGTATAAGATTTTAAATTATTTAAAACTATTTTTGAAAATAATTTTTCATCATTTTTTTGCATATTAAAAACTTTATCATAAACATTATTTCCATGAATATCATTAATAAGAATAGCTATTTTACAATCAACACTATTATCATGTATTTCTCCAAATTTACCAGTATCATTAAATGTTACAATGGTGGAAGTTTTTGAAATATTTTCTGTATTAATATCAAATGTAGTCATACTAATTCTAATATTTTTCTCAAATTTATCATTTGATACAATTCCATTTTGTGTTAAAGTATATATTTCAATATTATAACAAGCACCACGTATTAAATTAGGGATTATAATATCTTTTCTAGAATATGGATTGGTTGAATAATTTTTTACTATTTTACCATCACTTGAACTTTCTATTTTTATTTGTAATGTACTTCCATTACCAATAATTTTTGACCAAATGTCAATTAATTTTCGTAACTTGACCTCATTTCTTGGCCATTTAATAGTTATTATCCCATTATTTTCATTTAAAGTTAAGTCAAAATTTTTCATATCAAAACCAGGTGGTAAAGCCATATTACGTAATATTTTAATACTACCTTTCTTATTACTAATAGTATTAGCTGATACCTCATATCGTTTTCCAGGAATTAAATTTAAATATGTATTACATGACAATACACCATCAATCATTTCAGCATTAATTTCTCCTTCCATCTTAATTGATTTATCATCAATAATTGAATATTTACATGATTCTGCTTTTGATTTTGTTGAATTATTTAGATAAATTGTTAGTTTATATAAATTTTTATCCATGTTTGGGAGAATTGACAAATTTACTGGAGGTAATGGTTTAATTGTTAATGTTACTTTTTGAGGATCACTAAGTTGATTACTTTTTTCAGCAGATACAATAAAAAGAAAATCCATACCAGGAATAATATATTTACATATTTTAACTGTTTTTTGTGTATGATCAACTTCTATTTTATGCATACCATTTTCAGCAGCAGTTGTTGGTCCATATAATATTTTAAATTTATCAGCACCTGATTGTATTGGTAATATCCATGATAATATAATACAACCTGATTCATTTGAATCTATAACATCATCAACTGTAACATTTGTTACTTGAAGTGGTTCTAAAATATATTATTAATTTTTTTAGGACAATAAAAAAAAATTATAAATATAATAGATTTAAAAGATATTTAAAAAAATTATGATTGTTTAAATATATTGTAGTTAATAATTTTAAAAATAAAAAATAACATACTTGTTGTAATGACACCTTGCCAAGGTTGTGATGGAATATCACCTCTTATTGATGTTACTTTGACATCATAATCACGTCCTGGATTAAGGTTTCCTAGATAAAAATCAACATATTTTTGTTCAGGTATATCGTGAACATCCAATATTGGGTATCGTTTAGGTGGATTTAATTGAATATACTCAACTCTAAATGTATCTTGAAGTGCTCTTTCAGGTTTTAATGCTCTCATTGTAATATTTGTATGCATAACAGTTATTGATGCATTATCATGAAAATTAAGAGGAACTGGATCCATAAAAATAATTTCTTTTTTAATTAAATGTGTTTCATTTATAATTCTTCCATATATAGCTATGCTAAAAAAAAAACATTAAAATTAAAATTAAAAAAAAAATTATTTTTTTTAATAATAATCAATATTTAAATTATAATAAAAAAAAATATGTAAAATTTAACATTAATAGTAATAAATTTGTATTTACTTACTCATATTTATGACCAGCATGTAAACCATGAATATTTATAATAGAACTATCTGATGGAAAAGCCAAAAATGTTCTGTTAACATCACGTATAGGAAAATCCACAGATGGTGAGACATCAGTTACCTTTGCAATAAATTGTCGGTAGTTTAAAAAATTTGCTGGTAAGATAACATTTAATAACCTTGAAGGATCTGAATCATCTTTTTTTATAATAAATTGTTTACTAAAATCATCAGTTCTTGATGAAATAATATTATGATTTATAAAATTGTCAGATGTTCTTTCATTTTTTAATAAATGAGAAATATTATCATTTGGATTATTTACATTTATGTTTGTTTGTTCAATCTCATTACACTTTGATATAAAGAACAGATGAGTGATTATAAAAAACAACAATAATTTTATCCTTGTAAACAATAAATAGCTTTTCATATTTTATCGTCTAGCATCATTTACTTTTCAATTTATTTGTTAATGTAAATTAAATATTCAATATACAAATTTAGAAAATAAGTAATCAGTTCAGTTTCTTTTAACTAATTATAATTTTCAAGTGGTCAAAAAAATAATAATAGATAATATGAAAATAAATAAATAGTATTTTCCTCCAATAAATATAATTAATATATTTAGTGTTAATATTTTTTCTCTGAAATTAAAATAAAATTATTTTGCCACAAATATTAAAAATATTAAAAAAATTAAAAATAAATATGACAGTAATAATATTTAAAAAAAAAATAAATACATTAAAAATAGATAAGTAATTTTATTTATACAATAATAATTTTAAGATTAACTTTATTATTTAATTTGTATTATCATTTAACGTTACACCTGTTTTCTAAATATAGGAAATATTCTTAAATATAAAACATGAAAAATGTCAACTTTAGACAGCATAATCTTTTAACTTTAACAAACTAATAAAATGTCTGCTTTATGGAAAATAGAATAAAAAAAATACATTATTTTAAAAGTAATGAATTGGCGGATCAAATTATATTATAAAATATATTTAAAAGATTAACAAAATAATTTATAACAACTAAAAATACATTGTCATATAGTGATTGTCTTTTTTTTTAATAAATAAAAATTTATTACATAAATAGTATCATTATAGTGAACATTTAAAAATGAAAAAAGTATCGTCTTTTTAAAATGATGTACAACTTTTGATAAGATAAAATTTTACTATAACATATGAAAAATTTAAATTAAAAAATTTGTTTATGGTTTTTATTTATATATACAAAATATAACTGACATATATTAATTTAAATAATATACATTTATATATATATTATCTATATTATATCTTAAATTAATTATTTATTGTTTATTGTAATATAAACTGTGACTTATAAAAGTGTTTAATTAAAACATTTTATAATATCATAAATTTAAAAACAGTGTTTTTAAAAAAAAAATACAAATTTATTTTGAAAAAGATAAAATTTATCAAAATTTTTATATGACTAATTTATATATTCTACAAACATTTATGATGGTATATAAATATATACCCTAAATTATATTTCTAAATAAATATTAATATAATAATATAAAAATAGGCATTTATATTGAACTTTATAGATGTAGACGATTATAATAAAGAAACTTTTCCTCTTTCAATTAATGTCCACTAAGTAATATATAACAATGTAAGTGTAAAATGAAACATAAACATCGGAATTTATAAAAATAATCTTTACTATATATGAATATAAATATATATATGCATTTATATATATATATATATATCTGCATTGTATAAATTGTGGTTTAACTCTTTTATTTTTAAAACTGACCTTGCTATATGGTAACATTGTTTCAACCTTTATATCTACCTAACTGAAGAAAGGAATTAATATATAAAAGAGATGAACTGCGAGGAGTTATTATTATTATTGTTGTTATTATAATAAAAGTACTAACATTAAATTAACAATAAGTATCAATTATATATATAAAAAAAAAGAGATGAAAGGTTTCTGATCAAATGAAATATTATATTTAGGATAAATATTTCGTCAATCTAATTCTATCTCTATATCTTTTTTTTTTTAAAAATATTATATTTAAAGATAATTTACTTATATAAAAGAGTTAAAATAAAAAAGTAATAAATTTTATTTATATAATTTTTTAATTATAAAATAAAAAAAATTGATGTAATAAAAATTAATATAAATTTTGACATGAAACAGAATTTTTTTTACCTTCTTATTTATCATTCACAACCAGACAAGATAGTAATAAATTTATGTAAAGTAGTTTTACAAAAAAAAAATTTATTAATTAGAAAAATTTAATTTGTTTAAAAAAAAAAGAAATATATAACTATAGAATTATAAAGATAATTTTTATCCTAATAGTTTCTTTCTTTAAATTACATATTATAAAATACTTATAATGCTCTTTACTCAATTATTATTATTATTATTATTAGATATTAGTATTAATAAAGCACAATTAAGTATATCTTTTTAAGATGATTGTTGATGTTAGTTATAATAAATTATAACTTAAAGGTGAAAGAAGTAGATAGAGTTAAAATGTATCTTAATCAACTTTTTTTTTTGTCAATGTATCTTATATATAAATTAGTAATAAGAAAATTTGATTGATATGATTAGCCTAGTGACAAGATAACAAATCGGTCAGTATACATAATTAGAGGTCATTAATGATTACAAAGTTAATTAAAAAATAATAAATTATTTAAATAAGTTATATGTAAAGGTATATATATATATATATATATATATATTTTTTTATTTATTCTTAATTATAACGCAAATGAGAACCTAAAAAATCAAGTCAAGGATAATAAATAATTTAGAATATGAATGATGAAAAATTTATAAATAAATATATTAAAATATATTGGCATTGAAACAAAAATTTTAACTTTTAAATTAAACATATTTATCCCTTCCACCTAATTAAAAGGTCGAAAAATTATAGAAAAAATCATATAGAAAATTTTATAACATAATTATTTTGTAATAATTACATATTTAAAAAAGAAATTTTTAAATACGAAATTTATCTCTCAAAATATTAATTATAATATATCTATTTAAACCAAAATATCACGCTTTTACGTTATTTCATCAAATTTTAAATGATAATAAAAATGCTTTCTGAATATAATAGTATACAGTATACAAAAAATTAGTAATAAAGAATTAGAAAAAAAATAATATTTATTTTATTATGAATAATAAAAGTTGAAATAATATATATTTCTATCATATAATTTAAAATTTTTAGAAATTTAAAAGATATATTTACATATAAAAATATATATTTGTCACTATAAAGTAAACTTTTTTATGTCATCCAATTATATATATATATATAAACATAAAGTCACCAAAATTAAACATATAAATCATATCAAGAAAAAATTTTTTTTCTATCCTAAAAAGTTAATACATGAATGATGTTTATTCTTTTTTTTATATATTTCTTTAGTTAAATTTATAGGTATAAAATATTTTTAACAATAATATTAAAGTATTTTTAACTTATTTACATAAGTATAAAGATTTAATAGATTAATGTAAAAAAATGAATAGGATATTTAAATTAAGAGTAACAAAAGAAGGGTATAAATTTTATTTATAATAGTTTAAAAAAGTTGTTTTTTTTTACATCTGTTTTCAAAATATTTACATCATATTTTTAAATAACTATTATAAAAGTAAATGTAATATTGTGAGAAAAAAATTTTTTTTAACACATAAATTGATTATAGTAATTACTAAATCCCCTTGATATTCAATAACAGTTTTATTTAATAAAATTGTAGTAAGCATAGAATTTTTATATATGTTAAGATCGTGAATTTAAAGTAACTAATTTGAAGTGGCTATAAAACAAGATCCTACTGTTCATATAGTTTTTATCAACAAAAATTATTTGTTAAACATTATTTTTTTTCAATATTAAGACATAAAGTTATCTCATTAAAATAAGATTAACTGTTTAGTGATATATATATATATATTTTTTTTATTTTACAAATAAAAAATTAATATTCTTTGACAATATTTAACTTAAGGAAATATTTTAAACCCACATACTCTTCTTATTATCATTTTTGCACTTTTTAAAATGTCATTGTATATTTGATATTAGCACAATTAATATAATAATTTACAATCTTACTTAAGGGTCAATTCATTAATGTTTATTGTAGGTAATTAAGAAGTTAAAAAAAAATTATTAACTATACTAACAATTTAAATTAAATAAACAAAAAATTTTTTTGTGTATAATAAGAAAATGTCATAGTACAAAATTTTTAATGATAAAAAAATTGCCTTGATCTAATTATTATTTATTTTAGTTATTTTAAACATTTTATTGTTAAATAGTAAATAATGTATTAAATATATTAAAATAACTTTTTAATAGTATTAAAAATTTGATGATATAATATAAAATGGTAATAGAAATTTTTTTTTTATATTATAAATATATTTTCATAATCTTTATCTAGATAAAATTATTATGAAGTGACAATTCATAAGAAGTTAGATTTAGTAAAAGTACGAACATATGATGGCATAAGTACCAATTGTACATAAGAATTGAGTTACCTACCCGGTCATACAATAAACTGAAGCAAGGTCAGTTTCCCTTATATAATACTAGTATTATAATACAAATTATGATAATAAAGATCTTTACTTCATTGAAATATAAAATACTTTACTTTTAACAAAAACTTAAGTTAGTTTAGTTACAAAAAATATAATGTTTAGAAATTTAAAAGGTTATTGAGTTTAAAAAGCTTCTAAGTAGAATTATCATATTTATTTGTTATTATAAATATTTTATTTTTTTTTTGCTATATTTTTAATATAAATAATTTTAAAAAGAAAAAATTTTTAAGACAATCATAAAAACTTTAAAATATAATTTATTTATCCAAAGAAAAAACAAATATAAAATCAGAATATTTGTTTCTGGTTACAAAAAAAAATTGCTTTTTTCTGATAACACACTATTAAATGTCATCTTTTTACATATTATAATTCAAAAAATCTGGTAATATATGTTATTGTACATAATAAACAACAAATTAAAAGAAAGTGCTTTTGCGAAAATTTGTTTTAAAGTAATTGAATTTTAGAACTCTATTTTTCATTATCAAAAGAAGTATGAGATCTTTAGAAATTATACAAAATGATAAGTTGTTGTGTATCTCTTTTTTGAAGTAAAAGAAGCTAAGAATCAATGATATTATACAAGTTTTTTGAAGGTTGGTTGTATATTATATTTCATTTTTGTGTTAATTATTTTTATTGAAAATATTTTTTGATATATTACAAATGTTTTGTTTACTTATTATACAAATTTATATTCTTTTTGTTACATAACTGATAGTAAAAATTATTTTAAAATGTTAATTGATTTCATTGAATATACTTAAGAAATAATAAAAAAAAAAACAAGTAAATTTATTAAAAATATATTGATTATAAAATAATCATAATAAAAATATATAAATTTTTCCAATTAAAGTTTATGTATAAAATAAATAACAATATATATTATGATTTTCTCATTATTTTCAATTATTTTTTGATTAACTAAATCACTGAAAATATAATATTATAAATAAAATTAATTATTAAAAAAATAATAGTAAATTAATACAAATCTTTAATGAATCTTCATAATCTCATGAATCTCTTGTACATGAGACATACAAAGATCCATTAAAGAAGTGTATAATAAAAGTAAAAAAAAAAAATAAAATTTACATATATATACATATATATATATATATATATATATATAAATTTTTTAATTATAGTATAATATAATTGTGTTTAAACATTTATTCTTCCAAATCATCAATATATAAAACAGCATTACGAAATATATAATAATGTAAAAATTATATATCTTTATAAATATAAATATATATATGACGAGTCTTAAATATGTAAAACGCCTCTTCTAATAAAATGATTGTCTTTCCATTAACAAAGCATTTTTATATGGAAATATGGACGAAAATTTTGATAAGATGTAAAGTATTAACATTTACAAACAATTAATTTTATTCAACAATTTTAATATTTACAATAACATTTTTATAAAACACTTTTTAACATTAATATAACATTATTATATAAAGAATTAATATTAATATAACGATATAAAATTTTGTTTAATTCAAGAAAAAAATTTATGTACATTTATATGATAAGATTAAATCTAAAAAAAAAAAATTTTAAAATAATAAAAATTATTTTAATTTAGAAAGTATATAATATTATCAAATTAATTTTATCATTTTATTAATATAACTAAATTATTAAAGGATCTAAAAATAAAAAAGTTATCAACGAAATTAAAAGAAAATATTTTATTTCAAATATAATTTAAAATATAGTATGATATATAAATTATATTATCTAAAAGAAATATTATTAAAGATTAATTTTTTTAATAATATTGTTAGATGTTTCAAAAATTATAAATTAATGATATAATTTAAGTATAAATAAACTTAATTTTTTATAAATGTTTATTTAAAAACTGATTTATGATATATTTATTAATTGTATTAAAGTAAAAAAAATATTGAAAATATTAGTATGAAACAATTATATATATATATATATTTTATTATTGCGGTTGATGTAATTATAGTGTAATTATGATTATTTTTTATTATCAATAAAAATTGATTAATTTAGTTTAATGATTGTTATTGTATTGCATATAATTGATAGTTTTATTATAATTTGCCCATCCAGGTTTATCATCAAAATCAAAGATAAACTTTGCCCAGGTATTTGCTAAAATATTTGTTAAAATAAAACCACTAAAATTTAAAAAAAATCCAGCTTTAGCCATGTCAAAAACTTTTAATGCTTTAACACTAAAAACAATTGCATTAGGTGGTGTTCCAGCTGGAAACATAAAAGCAAGTGAACTTGACACTGCTACTGGTATTATATATGATAATGGATTTTTTTTTTGTTTTTGAGCAATTGCAGCAACAAGAGGAATAAAAATTGATGCTGTTGCTACATTACTACTTATTTCAGTTAAAGCTGTTACAAGAATACATGACATTGCTACAAATCCCCAATCTGGTAAACTAGTAAATGATGATAATTTTGATCCTATTAATTCTGATAATCCACTATCTTCAACACCTTTTGCCATTGCATAACCTCCACCAAGAAGAAGTAATGTACTCCATGAAAATTTATTTTTCATAAAATCCCATGTCATTAATGTTTCTACATTTTTAATTCTTTTACTTTCTTTTGTAAATGGATTATTTTTTGGAAGAATAAATAATAATAATGCTATTGCCATTGCAACTGTACCATCAGTTACATAAGCATTTTTAAAAAAAACAGACCATCCTGTCATAAATTTAGGTCTTCGGAAAAACCATAATGCAACTAATAAAAGAAATAATACAATAATACATTTTTCACCATAATTAACTGGTCCAAGTTTTTTATATTTTTCTCTTAATGCTTCTTTAACACGCTTATCATCATTTTTATTATGTGTATTAAATCCAACAAATAAAACAACAAGAACAATCCAACAAATTGTTAATAAACATATTAATTGTGGAATAGCAAATATCATCCAACTTGCAAATGTAACAGGTGTATTTTGTCCATAATTTCTAAAAAAAAAAAAATACAAATTATTAATATTTTTTTTTATTATACAAATAAAAAATATTTTTACCTTTCAATATAACCACTTAAAACAATATTTGAACCAGTACCAATTAAAGTACCCGTTCCACCAATCGATGCTGAAAATGAAATTGATAAAAGAAGTCCCTTGTATAAATTTAATTGATCAGATGATAATTTTCTAATATCTAAATAATCATTTTTTGCTTCACTATTATGTTCATTATCTTTGACAAATTCAATTTCAACTTCCCTATGATCAGACATTGTGATATTATTATTTTTATTATTATCAACAAACTCATTACTTATGCTTAACTCCTTCATTACTGCCATACAAATAGGTAACATCATGGCAGTTGTAGCAGTATTAGATATCCACATAGAAAGGAAAGCAGTAGCAAGTTGAAAACCAAGAATTAATAATCTTGGATTAGGTCCAGCAAAAAGACAAATTTTTAATGCAATTCTTTCATGTAATCTACATGACTCAATGGCCATAGCCATAACTAATGAACCAAAAAAAACAAAATTTGAATCAGAAAGGTAAACTTCAGAAATTGCTGAGGCTGTTGTGACACCGAGAAGAGGATAAAGAACAATAGGTATTAAAGATGTAACTGCTAATGGTAGTGCTTCTGTTACCCATAATACACTCATTAAAAGTACTACATATGCACTTGCAGCTTCCTATAGAATAATTTATTAAATTTTTTAATAAACAAAATAATTATATAACTTTTTTTTTTTTTAAATTTAATATCTTAAGAAAACAAATTAGACATTACCTCTTCTTTCCATACTATTGGAATCCACGCAAGTATTATAGGTGATAAATAAACAATTAATTGTTTTCTAGACCAAATCATTTTTTATTTTAAAAATAATGTAAAAATAAAAAATCTTAATTTAAGAAAAAAAAATATTCTCAATAATTATTTGGAAGATTTGTTTTAAAAAAATGAATACCTATAAAATATTTTTATTATTAATAATATATTATTTGTTTAAAAAAATCAGTTTAAAATAGTGAATTAAAAGTGATTAAACCATTAATAAGTTTATGTCTTAAAAATTTTAAATAATAATAAAAGGACGGTAAAATGAATAGAATATCTTTTTTATCGATGGTCATCTTCATCATTTGTCGATGATTATAACAGTAGAAAGATAATATAGATAAATACTAAAAGGGTAATGTATCTTAAAAATGTCAAGAAAATGTAGTATTTTCTTTAAGATCAAAAAAAGATTGTTTTATGATAACTTTTTTTTTTATAAATCTATTATAAAACATTGATTTGATATTTAAAATATAATTAAAAGTATTAAAATACCTAAAGTATAGTTGTCTTTTAAAAGAATTTTTTGATAAGAAAGAATTTTTATTTTAAATCAAAAAGTGACTAATTTTTAAATAAAAATATTTATGTAATTAGTCACTAAAAAATTTACAAAATTGTATTAAAAAATTTGTATTAATTTTTTTAATTTATAATTATGTAATTAATAAATAAATATTTACGTTTCTAACATAGTACTAAATTTATTTTCTAATAAAGTTAACATTTAGTAACTGTATATTAAAAAATTATCAATTCAATTTAAAGGTTAATTAAAAGTACATTCAATAAACATAATATTATTGAAAAATTAAAAAAAAAAAAGTTTTTATACCTTGATAGTTTCTACTACCTTATAGAAATCAAAAATTATCATGTTTACAACTTTAAGATTATTTACTTTATCAGAAATTTTTTAAAGTTAATATAAACTATTTATAGAATTTATAGAATTAATGATAAAAAATTTTACTTTGATAGGAAAAACAGATAAACTAAAAATTACCGGTAACATAATTATAAATAATCTTTTAATAAAAATTATTAAATTAGTCAAAAATTAATCTTTTTCTAATTTTTAACAATTTAATTTGATAGGAACTGCGTCAATTGATAGAAACTGTATCATTTTATATACTATTTTAACAATGATAGTATATTGTTATGACTGTCATATCAAATAATATCTCATTTAAATAGATTTTAATTTAAAATATTTTTATAGAATAAAAAAAATATTTATGTTTTAAAAAATGAAAAAATATTTATATATATAATCAAATTTTTATAGATTTTTTTCATTTAAATTTATTATAATTACTTTAAATTTAAAGCTGTTAAAAAATATAATTAAAAAGCATATTAAAATTCTGTTATAATTTTTATAAATAAACATTTAATATATGTTTATATAATTTATGTAACTAATAGCTATAACTTTAGAATTATCTTAAAAAGTATTACAATCATAGATTGTATTCTAATTAACAATCACCTTGACAACAGCTAATAAGTAAAAATTTAAGATACACTTTAATTAAGTATTGTAATATTGTACAATCATGTTATGTAATAAAATTTGAAATATATAAATGGTAAGTAAAAAAATAATATTTACATAAGTTAACGAATAACTAGATATACTTTAATTTTAAAAAAAAAAAAGTTTAAGTAATAATATTTAAAAATTAAGATAAAAGATTATAAAAGAAATATAATTATTTCAATAAGATATTACCAAGATTTTAATTAATTAGTTATTTTAAAAGAAAAGTAAGAATTATCTAAGAAAAGACAATAGAGATTTATAATTATGTGGAAAAACTATAACACTGCTACTAACTACATTGATGTTTCCAAATAGATAAATGATAGAAAATATTTAAAGAATAATAGAAGTGTTGATTTGACAAATGAATATTATATAATGAACATTCATTTGCGTGAAACCTGAATTATAATATTTTTATCATAGATATTCATATATATATTTTCAAAAGCAGTCTCTAAATTACAAGTTTAAGATAGAGCAAAATAATTAATCATTATTTGAAAATTTTTAAAAATCGACTTGATTTTAACATATACTATATCATTTGTGTAAATTTTTTTTGTTTATTCTAGTTACATATATATAATTATAATAAAATGAAATAATTTTTTACATTTTTGTTTTTTTTTTTACATTGATAGTAAAAGGTATTGGATTAAATAATTTTATATTTAATAAAGTTATTATAAAGTAATGGATGAATAATTTTACCATGAATTTATTTGTAATTTGTTGTTAACAGATAATTATTTAATTTCATATTAATTGTAAATTATAGAAAATGATTTGAATATACTATTATTACTATTATCATTTTTTTTAAAAAGAATATAAATAAGATAAAAGAGTAAATGTTTAATGACATGAAGAAGCCAGTTTTGGTAAAATCTGTGTTAACCTATATTTATTAAAATAATTTTGTTTATATAATATTTTACATAACTAAAAGTTTTGATTATCAAATTAACAATCTTATAAAATGGTTTTTTTGCCTTTATTTTGATTTTGTTTTATAAATTCTCTTTTTAATTGAAAAAAATTTTTTATTTGAAAAGGAAAATAATATGTTGATTTAAAAAAAAATTAAAATTCATAAAAATAAAGAAAAGTACAAGTGGTAAATTTTCTTTTTAATATGGGTATCAATGAAAAGATACTTAAAATAAATAAAATGGACTGCAAATAATCTTTTGATTTTAAAAACAAACAATCAATTTCCCATTTATAAATGACTTGTTAGAAGTAAATAACAAAAATTATAAGCTTTTAAATTTATTTTAAATGCTATAAGTATTTAAGTTTAACTGTATTACTTTTTCATCATTTATTCAAGCAAGTAGTTTAATATTACCATTACAAAACGGTATAACAAATATATAAAAATATAAAGAATTTTAAACTTATTAAATGTTATTATTTTCTTATAAATACAATGAAACATTTATATATTATTTTAATGTTAATTTTTGTTGCATTTATAAGTATTTTTTTAATTTTTTCTTAAAAAAATTTTATTATGAGTAACCAATAAATATTTTTGTTAGATAAAATTTGTGTGACTTTTTTTTTTCAATTAAATTCTAAATATAAAGTATATATTTTAATGTTAACATTTCTTGATATTAACTATATTTTATTGCAGATAAAAATTGATAAAAATTATGAAATGTATAAAATATTTTAAATATCTTTTATTTTATATATTTTTTATTATTACATTGAAAAAAACAGTAACACTAGCAGATTCAAATAAATGTTCAAGAAGAGTTATTGGTTATTACACATCATGGTTAGAAAAATTTATTACAGAATCACAAGCTAGAAGTTTAACTCATGTAATTTATTCATTTGTTCATTTAAATAGTAATGGATCATTATATATTGGTGATATAAAAGATTCAAAATTAAATAAATTAGCTCAAGATAAATTAATTCACCTGTTTTCTATGCGTAAAGTTAATCCTAATCTTAAAATAATGTTTGCTATTGGTGGATGGGAAAACTCTGAACATTTTAGTAAAATTTCTTCAACACCTCAAGGACGAATAGCATTTATTTTAGAAATTGTTAAGATGATTGACAAGTATGACTTTGATGGAGTTGATATTGATTGGGAGTACCCAACAACGGGTGGAGCTATTGAAGGTGTACCAGAAGATAAATTTAATTATGTTCTCCTTATGAAAGAATTGAGAGAAGCATTTAATTATTATGAAAAAAAGATTGGGAGATATCAAAAATTAATTATATCTTTCGCAGGAGCTGCCGGTGAATGGACATTAAATCCAGGATTTGATCTTACTAATTTAATTCGTTATGTTGATTTTGTTAATATAATGAGTTATGACTATTTTGGAGCATGGGATTCAAAATGGGGTGCATTTACTGGTCCACCAGCACCATTATATCATGGATCATTAAGATCAATGTCAGGTAAAATGAATGTTGATTGGACAATAAAATATTATTATTGTAATTCAAATGATCTTTCAAAACTTAATATGGGTATTCCTCTTTATGGAAGATATTGGAATAATGTAGGAGAACCTATTGATAAAGAAGATGATATGTGGAGAATGGCTATTAAAAATAAAAAAGGTAAATATGATGGTGGACATATTACTTGGAGATCATTAAAACATAAAATTAATTGTACATGGAATATTGAAAATTATAAATATCATGAAAAATCTAAAGTACCATATATAATTGAAAAAAAGAAATTTTTATCATTTGAAAATCCAAGATCAATAAAAGAAAAAATGAAATATATTGAGAAAAAAAATCTTGGAGGAGTAATGATGTGGGCAATTGAATATGATGATGATAGTAACACATTACTTGATACAATTACTTCTTATAATTTATGTAATAATAAAAATGATAATGAACCATTTAAATGTTCTCCATTAAATGAAAAAAGATGGTGGACGGCTGATGAGAATGAGACAATTGCTGGAATGTGTGGTAAATCAGCTCCACTTTATAATGGATATTATCCTGTTTGTGATCCAGAAGATAGTGCATTTAGTTGTTGCGGAAAATATGGTTATTGTGGTAATGGACCTGAATATTGTGATTGTCCAGAATGTGTTGATTATGGTAAATATCCAGAATTGGTTCTTAAAGAACCAACAAAACCTTCTTCAAGTGTTAAATGGTAAGATAAATATTTTAATTTTAATAAAAAAATTGTTTTATAGGTATACAATGGATGCTGAAGAAGGAAAACGTGGAAGATGTGGAAGAAATGTACCTTTAATGGAAAATGGAGAATATGCAATATGTAACCCGGATGATGATGCCGCATTTTGTTGTTCAGCAGCTGGATATTGTGGTTCATCAAGTGAACATTGTTCATGTGATGGATGTATCAACTTTAAAGAGAGACCAGACTATAAATATAGTCACATTGCTTGGTGGACATACTCTCAGTCACCTCAAAACTCAGGAAAATGTGGCAAAAATGCTCCCAAACTATTAAACAATGCTACACCTATTTGTAATCCTGAAAGTGAAAATGCTCATTGTTGTAGTGTTAATGGTTGGTGTGGAACTGGTGTTGAATATTGTGAATGTAATGGATGTGTAGATTTTAGAAAAAATCCAGATTTTAGATTTGATTAATTTCTTACACAAATTTATTCTAATCTTACTATTTTAAATATATTATATATTGATAATTTAAAAATAATTATTTTTGAAATTTCTATAGTTTAATGAGTTGAAAAATTATTTTACTATATAAAATTTGCATAATTTATACGATAAATAATTTTTTAAATCTTATTTATTGGTTAATTTATAATAATTAGTTTATAAAAAAAAATTTTTTTTATAAATCAAACTATTAAATTAAATATTAATTTTACCGTTGAAAAATTTATTATTTTCATTTAGAAATAATTTAAGAAAATGTTGTCTAAAATTTCTTTTATCTTAAATTAAAGTTATGATCTATTTAATACATTTTTTTTAATGATAAAGCATATAACTTGTGAAACAAAAACAATTTTTTTAAGTGTTCCAATCATCTTTTAATATGATGTTTTTCAAAAAAAAGCTAATCATATAAAATTTTGAAATGTATATTACAATAAACTAAACTTATTATTTAAATTGCTAAAAAAAAGCAATTCTAATCTTTTCTAGTCGTTAACTACAGTAGATTGTTTCATGAAAATAATTATAAAATTACGTAATTTTTTTTTGATGCTTCTCGTTTTTGTACTTTTCAATTTGTATTACTTTATTTTAAATATGTATATTTATTTTCATAAATCAATAAGCATACTTCTATAATATCAAGATAAAAAAATTATTTGATTGTATTCAAAGATTTTTAAAATTTAAAATCATATTTAGATGTGTCTTAGCAACAACATTCTTGAAAATTTGTTTGAATAATGTCACATTTATCAATAAAAAAAACCATGTATGTCATTTATTTTTAGTTGTATTAAAATTATCAAAATTTATAAAAAAAAAATTAAAAAAATTTTTTTAAACTAATGTCATACATATTATCAATTGTTTTTTATAATAGTTGTAATGTTAAAAGTAGATATAACTTAGTAGACAAAACCAAAAAAGCAAGTACGTCAGAAGGAAAGAAGAATAAAAGATATGTAGTTAGAATGTCTCAAAATAAAATCCAACTAAATATAATTTATTTTTACTATTATTTGTAACAAAACTGTTACATAATAAATGTTATTTTTTTAATTATAAATTTATGGAACTAATTATATTCATTTAAAAATGACTAAAAAGTAATTATAAACTGCTGTAACCATAAGAATATAAAACTAAAGAAAATATAAGGTAGTCTTCAATAACACTAATTATATTTTTACCTGTAAATAATATGATTTTTATATTGATAAAGCATTTTTGACTTAATACTTTTTTTCTTTTTTACTATTATTATAAATTATTTCACTAATATTTTTCAAGTAACTAATTTTTACAATAATTGAGTTTTTCTCTACATCTAATAACTAAAACCAATTTTTTTTTGCTTAACTAGGATATATTTATTAAGATAAACTTCTTCGAAATATATATATCTAAAACTGTTTTCTTGATAATTGTTTTAAAAAAAATAAAAAAAAATGATTAATATTTTTTAATTTTTATATCTTATTAACAATTTTTAAAATTAAAAGAAAATAATATTTTTCATATTACTAATACGTATACAATGTCATTCTTATGATTATTCTTAAGTTTTAATAAACCAATTTTTTTCTAAAATTTATTATAAATTTTTTAACATTTGTTTAAAATTTATAAATTTGGTAACATTTATATCTTTTTTAATGATAAAAATTAAAAATCTACTTCTTATCATAACTATTGAATATATTGTATATGTATCTGTTAGTGGTTCATAGATATATTTAAATTTAGCTCATTTTCAATCTAATTTTTTGACTAAAATGAATTTTAAACAGCAAATTAGACTATGTTGTTTTTTACCATTATTCTACATTATAAAAATTAATATTATTGTACAATATTAAATTGATTTTAGATACTCAAAAGTACTTCTATTAATATTACAAATGAGATGTTCTTTAATTTCATTTTAATAATATTTTATAATTCCCAAAAGAGTTATATAATCTTTAACTGGTCTAAAAAATTAAATATTATCATATTTTAAACACTTATTGTTTGATAAAAGTATAAAAATTCTATAAATTTATAATCTTTTTATTTTAAATGCTGATAATATTTTAAATCCTCTATTTCAAATTTCTAGATTATAAATTTTTAAATACTTCATTTTTGTCGTTAGTATTTTTTCAATCTGATAAACATTTCTAGTTTTTTAATTGAATTTTATTTTAAAATTGCACTGTCTGAGTTTCTTTAGCTGAAATAAATATCATGTTTTGTGAAATATTTTAAAAGAATTATAGTTTTCTATTATTTTATCAAAATTTCCATTTTATGGTAGATAGAAATTAAAATTACACATGAAGTTATTATTTCTGCTCTATTATTTTGCTTGGAATTAGAAACATGATAATAAAACTTGTTAACATAGAAAGGGATTATATTTTTATATAGTCAATCTATCATACAATTTTTATTTTTAACATATCTTAAAATTTTTTTGTGAAATTTAATACAATTTAAAAATTATGAAAAAATCTGAAATATTGTTCCAACATTATTTAGCTATTTTATTATACTCTTTTAAATCCAAAATTTTTTAATAAAAATTCTTCCGTTTTCAAGCAAGAAAAAAAAATCATTTTCCGTTCAAAAAGTGTAGTATATAAAAAAACTTTTGTCATATAATAAACAGAAAATACAAATATTGTCTTGATAAAATAATTAATTATATTTTTTTTCTTGAAGTATAATTTTTATAATTTTATAAAAAGTTTTGAAATGTATTAAAAAAAAGAATATTAAAAATAATATATAAATTTCAATTTCGAAAAAATTTAGTTATTACAAACAGAATAAAAGATGAAGAAAAATTTAATCATTACATTCATATTAAACTAATAAATATGCAATTAAATTCTATTTTTATTTTATTATAATTTTTATATTAATTATAGTTCTTACAATTTAATTAAAAATTCATTTTAGAACAATAATTTTTTAAAAAGAAAATTTGTATGTTAAAATAAATAATATCACAATTTATGTTATTCATAAATATTAGTTGAAAAAGTTATAGTTAAATTTTTAATAAAGAATTATTATATTCTGGATTATCTAAATTAAATTATTTGACAATTTCATTTAAAAAAATTAAACTAAAACATTTAAAAATAAATTTCTCAATGTTTTGTTTTTTTTTTGCTTTTGTATTCTTTTAAATGCTAAAAAGCTGCACACATTTTGTAGTAATTTAAGAATTCAATCTTTCTTTTTCCTTTTCTTATTTTTTTTTAATGAATTTGGTAAGCTAGCTGTTTAGCATATTTCTAAAAATGCTTCACTATTATTTTTTACTATTTTGCGTTTCCTCACATCTGTTCTATCCATTTAGTGTTGCTTCAGACTTAGGATTCTCAATTGGTATTTTTAATTTACATTGAAATATGTGAATTCTTAAGTTTCGTGATTACTGGTTCTTTTAGTTTTCCAATCATCTGGATAGATAGTAGTTTCCATAGCCACATTTTCCTAAATGATTCTCAGTGGTGTTACTATTTCAAGATCATAAACAATTAACAAAAACAAATTTTTTAAAAAATTCATACATGTGTTTACATCTAGCTTTCATTGTTTTTGCGCTTTGAAAATTTCGATTCATCCACTTTCACTATTTCTTCTTCTTTCCCAATTTTAACATAAACTTTTATAGGAAGAATTTCATATTTAATAAAAAACTTTATGACATTTTGTTCAGCTACATATAAGTTAAAAATATTTATTTTAAAAAAAATAATTTTTGCTTAAAAAATATTTCTTATCATATACTTGTAGCCATTTTATTATCAATTATAAAATACCTTTCTTATTGTTTGATTGTTTTTTTTGTATATTTTTTATCGTTCTTTATCTGATCCTACCGAAGCAGACAAGTACCATTTAATTTGTTCTTTACATATGACATGTTTTTATCCATTATGTTATTTTCAAAATGGATGTCTTATCACACATATTAAACAATTATTCCAAATAATACATCAAATTTGTTGGTAAATATTTGTATTATGACATTTTATTATTTAATTAAAAGATAGCTTAAAAATTACTTTTGCATTAATTAATTCTTATAGATTATATAAAAATGTTTTTGTATTTTGTATTTTAATTGTAAATAACTTTAGCTTGTAAACTATATAATTATATTAGAATTTTATTTAAAAATATTAAAATTTTTTTCATGTAGTTAAAATTTATCTTATTTATTAAAATGTTTACCGTAGTAACAATATCATTAAAAAAATTTATCAGCTCTGTTTAATAAGTACTTCAATTTTTTTTTTATTCAATAAATATTACTTAAATTTAGATTAATCTAGTACTTATTAAGGGAAGAGAAATAACTAAATTTAAACAAAAAAAGACTTACGTCAGTAATGATTTCTAATAGGTTTCTTATCAAAATACAAAGATAACTCGCAAATAATTCATTTTGAAGTTTAGACAGGATTTGGTTTATTTGACATAATATTAGCGTTAAACATTATAATTGCTTTATATATTTTCATTAAAAGTTATATTTCATATTCTACATTGTATTATCAAGTATAGTAGTTATTCTATCAATTTACAAACACATGTTTTATAAAAATGTATAAATAATGCATCAGTAATAATAATTAAAAATTTTCATATATTTTGAAAAAAATAATTATACATAAAAGATAATTTTATATAATATATTAAATTTTTATTTTACGATGCTTTCTCTTTATGAAAACCATTTTGTAACAAATTAATAACGTTTTATAAACAACACTTTTTATTGTAATTATATGTTACTTTAAAAGTTTTTTTAGAAAAAAATTTGACAATGATAAATTAACAAAGTATTTGGTTTGATTTACAATCACTTTTTTATGTTTTAATATGTATTTATTTCGATCAGAAAATTTTATTGAATAAATTACATTTTTCGCTACTTTCACATTTCAAAAAAAACTTTTTTTAAACTAAAAAAAGAAAAATTAATCATGTCATATGAAAATAAAATAAATTGTTTTTGGAATCGTCAAAACACAAGCCATTAGAGTAAGACTAAAAATTATTAAAGTATATTTTTTTAATTTTACTGGTAAGATTAAAATTATTTTTAAATCAAATAATATACTTGAAATGTGTAAAAAAATATTAGTAAACATGAAATTTAAATCAATTACTATAAACATTTGAAACAAAGTATTTTATATTTAAAAAAACTTTTTGTTTATAATATCTATTAAAAAAAAGTGTTATTAATGATTTTTTTATCATTTTATCTAAAAAATATTTTTAAAATAAAATAAATTTTTAAAGTCTTTTTAAAAATGAATAAGGTGCCATTGATTTTTTGATGTTGCACTGCACTATTTCAAATGAAGGAATCTATTCACAATATCATAAAAAAAAATTTTATTTGAACAAAAGATTTTAGTATAGCAGCAAAAAAAGAATTGTCCTATAAAAAAGCTATAAAAATTGGTACATGTTTTAGTAATGTATTAATAGACTCCATGACAGCAATATGATTCATGTAATGTCGGAACAAAGAATTAGTTTTATTTAAATTCATGAAAAAGAATTGAAAATAAGCTACAACACCGATATTAATTAGTCGAATATCATAAGAAAGATGAGCGTAACTTCGTCGAATATTAATGTTTTTGAGAAGATAAGAAGACCGGAAAAAACTTTGAAAATTGGTGAATCCCCCTTACACAGATAAAGAATAACTTTGGTAAAAATTTTTTTATGTGTAGATTTTTTGTAAAATTTGCAGAGAAATGAAAGAATGTTTTTCCATCACAGTTCCAGATCAAATAATTGAAAATCTTCTGAAGGCAACAAAAGATAAGATAGAAAAAGAAAATACTATTATTGTAGATATTTAAAGGTTTTAAAAGATCAGTAAGCTTCTGGTTATAGATTTTACTTATTTCAGAATGAATCATTAATAAAATTTTTTATCCTGTGTTTAAAGCCCAAATTTAAAAAAGTAAGTATTGTGGGAATGTGTAAAATTGAAAGAAAAGAGGCACCAAAGTATTTTTTTAGAAATCTTGAAAAGTAACCTCGCAGAAGTTATAAGGAGACAGAAAAAAAATGAAGGATGTTTTCCGTAAACTTTTGCAGAATTTAGTAGTTTATTATAAATCGGAGTTAAAATTTAAGGATTCTAAAGACGGGTAAAATATAAATTAAAAGAAATTATTTGTTTTTTGTTATCGTTTTTTATTATTTTAATATTTGGTTATATATATTAGTTTGTCCAAAAAAGAAATAAATACTTTTTGATAATATGTTTAAAAGCGTAATTCAAAACAAAAAATTAATATTTTTTTAAATGACAATAGCCATTAGAAACAATACATTGTTCCTTACAAAGAATAAGTTTTATATTTTTGTAACATAAAAACTAACTTTTCTAAAAAGCGATAAAAATTTTAAAAACAGAATTGACTGCCACTTCGTTTTTTATGATTCTGTTTTGGAGAATTAATCAAAATGCTTAAAAAATAAAAATCTGTCAGTACAAAATCTTGATAATATTGACGATGAGAGAGAGATTCCTTGTTCTACTTGTTCAGCTTGTAGAGCATCATTCTTAAAGCATAAGCAGGAGTATTTTTATGAAGAAAAAAAAAACATTTTTATCAACTAAAGAAAATCATTCTTGAGCCATTTTTTTTGTAAATTTTTTAATTGAACATATCATAATTCAGAATCAATTTTAACCAGGTTTTATGAATTCAAAATACAAAAGTTATTCAAAAATGCACCAAACGGTAGAAATAAATTTATTAGATATTTATCAAAGTTTTGGATGCTGTTTTAGGTTTTCATCTTTGTTTAACTACTATTCAGTACACTCCTCATTGTCGTAGAAAATCTATTTTTTATTACACAATACAACACAATCTAAAAATAAGTTGTTTTTATTACTCTAAAAAAAAAATAACGAAACTTCAAAACAATGGCTTTTTTAGTTATTGGTCAAAAAATTGTTTTCCTATTTATATCCTTTTATGTCTTAAATAGGATTAAATAACACTTTTAAACTCTTCGTTTTTAAGACTTTTAATTGCTTTTTTGACATTTTAATCTCTTTTTAAAAGTAGTAGCAATCATAAATTTTTGCAAGAAATTTTATTTATATTTTCTGCTTTTTTAAAAGTGGTTGTCTGTCTTTTGCACTTAAAAGAGAAAATACTACGAATATCGAGTTTGGATAGCATTTTATTATTATTTAAGAATAAAAATGATAAACTTTTTTTTTGGCATATATTCTATGCTTTTTTGTAGAAGTAATTTTAGAAACTAAACAAAATGGTTAGGTTTATTGAAAAGTATCTAGCTATTAGTTAAAGCTAACTGCAAGCGACACACATCTAAAAATATGCATTTTATTTTGAAGAGCTTAATATTTTCCATATCCAACACAATTTTATAAAAAAAATTTAAAATATTAAATGACAGACTTTTTTTGTTCTATCTCAAAAAATTTTATGTTAATCATATATTTTTTCAACTTTTAACAAATTTTATTTCCAATAGATTTTATATTTTGAACAATTTACATAAATAAATTTACAAACAAAATATTATATATTTTTTTTACTTATTGAGTTTTTTTTTTATCTTCTTCTATATAAGAAAGGAAAACTGACAGAAAAATACCATATATTTTGTTGAAAAATAAAAAAAAATATATTTAACTATCATTAAGTTCAAGCAAAATAGTTACTGTATCGTCTTTATTTCCCCTTTTTTCTTCTAAAACACTTTTAATAACTTCTCTTTCTATATTTGGGAACATTGAAGATAACTCATCAATTTCTGCTTCATCATAATAAGTATTATTTGGTGTTGAAATTTGTAACTCGCTTAATGAAATAGATCTTCGATAATTATCTAATGGTAAAAATGATATTTGAAGATTAATTATTCCTTCACGACCATCTCCTTGTGCTCCAGATAATGGATACCATTCATCAAATTTCTCTCCATGAAAAATTCCTTCTTTTAATATAACATGAACCCATGCAATACACTCATCTTTAGTAAACTGTTTTTCATCATAAATTTGAAGAAAAAATGAATCAACACCATTTGGTAAGTATGCATTAATTGTTTTATCCCATTTTGGATTTTTACCGCCATTAGTATGAGTAGGAGTTTGAAATGTTACATTTCCTACACGAATTTTACAATAAGGATCCATACGAACAAGACTATAACTTTTTGTTAATTTTGCTTCCATAACACTAATAATAAGCCTTCCACGTGTATTTGGTGGTACAAAACGATAAAATGCTTCTTCAGGATCAATATTAGATATTGATGAGATATGTTCCCTACTAAGATTAATAGATTCAGAGAAACGTAAAAAATGTTCAGGCATATCTTTTAAAAGTAAAACCTTTATTTACATAATAATATAAATAAAAAATTTATATTACTTACTCTTTTTTTTAATTCTGGAATATTAATTAATCGTTGTTCCTGGAATAATATTCCAGATGATGATGGAAGAACATCATCAGAAGACATTTTTAAAAATAATATAATTTCAATTAAATAGATTTAATAATTAAAAAAATTTGTGCAGTTTTTTCTTATAAATACAAATTGAAAAGATTGTTATCACGAGTGATATATGGACTAACGCTTCTTTCTCGGTTAAGCTTCCCAAAGCGAACATTAAAGGTCAATCTATAATATTATTTTGAAAAATAAAGTTATTGTTAATTGTTTTTTTTGTTATCATCCATAAGAATTTTATTTTTAAATATTTTAACTTGATAATCAGCTATAATATGAATTGTAAAAAATCCTGTAACTATTTCTATTATAAGTAAAATAAAATGAATTGATTGAGTAAAAAGTTCCAATGGTAATGGTATTATATCTGGATTGAATAATAAAAAACATGTTACTGGTAATTGAAGTATCAATCCAGTTATCCAAGCACCAGACAAATTTGGAATCTAAAATAATTATTTTATATAATTAAAAATAAAGTATTACATTTTCTCCCTTGTTTCCAGCATATGCTAAATATAATCGAATAATTTCTATTGTGTAATGTACAATAAATATAGCTATTAAAATATCACAATAAATTGATGATAGATACTTGTACTAAAAATTATAATTAATTATTTTTTAAGTAATTTTACTAACCTTTAAAATAAAACATATTATTTGAGAAGTTAATAATGGAAGATATAAAGCAATATGGCATGATATAGATATTTGAAGTGGTAAACTTGCCAATGGTTCTAAAATAAAAATAAATTTTTATCATAAAAGATAAAAATTACCTGATTTATGATAATTCATTTGATTATCAAATTTTAAAACTATATTTGCCTTATCCATTTTTAAAATTAAAAAAAATTTATTTAATTCGTTTCCATGGTGCCTAATTACTTAGAAGTATCATTATACCAATATTTAAAATAAATGTGTTCATCCTCAATTTTTGTGATTATTCTTTTATTTTAATTTATCTATTATAGTAAATAAAGGCACTTTTAATATAATTAAACATATTTTGATATTTAAACAAAAATTAATATCTTTTAAAAGCCAAGAGATAATATAGTTTATAAAATTAAAAAAATTTATTAAATTAAAAAAAAGCAATTATTATAGAATATTTCTTAACTATATAAACAATTAAAAAAAAATTCAAAATGAAGGTTTTTATTTTAAATTTAAGTATAATTTAATCATATTGTAAACAAGGACATTGTTTATTTTAAAATAAAACAAAGTTATAATATTATTACTAAAAATAAACAAATTAGAAGTAAAATTAATGAAAGTAAACGATAGATTAAATAATATTTAATAAAGTCCAGTTAAATTGATATTTCAAAATAAAACTTCTTATATCCTCCAACCTTAAGTTTATATTTTTTAGAAAATATATTGTAATTTGATGTCAAATGATAAAATTTTTCAAATATTGTTATATTAATAAAATCCTTAAAATTAATTTTAAAAGTTAATGATAAAACAAGAACTTAAAGAATAATAATGATATATCTTATCATTGGAATATAATTTTTCTATATTTTTAAATTCTTGTTAGTTTCACCGCTTTTTTAATTACATTGTTTTAATTTTTTTAATAAACAGCAAAGCATTTATTTCAGGTTAATTAAATAAATAAAAATATTTTTTAGATAGCAAAATTTTAAAACAAACAGTTTGACATCTTTTATATTGTTTCTATGTGAATTCCAGAATCAGTGATTTACAAAAATAAAACGCTTGTAATTTCCCTTTAAATGTACAAAGCTTTGAGTCTCAAGTTCATTAGTTTCGTATGAGCTAAAATATTATTTATATTACAAAGAAACAATTTTTTTTTATTTTTGCTTCTAAATCTATAACATTCAAAATAATTACTTATGAAAAATGTTTTTATTGGAATTTTATGAAATACATCTTACCATAAATTTTAAATAAGAACTTTGAAATCATTATTTTTAAGTAAATAAAAAAAATTTTTAAAAAAAAAAATATTATTTTCTTTTACCACAAGTATTAAAAAAATTTTAAACTTTTTATTTTGTTTGCATCTTCATTAATGCATTTAGAATATGATTCTATTTTCAAATATTAAGTACGACAGGCTTCATAGTCTTCTTTATCATTTGAAAAATTTTGTGTACTAATAATTTTTTTGTGAAAGTTATATAAATTAACAAAAATTGAAAAGAATGAAATAAGATATTATAATTTATGCTTTGAAAAAAAATTTTTATTAAAAATTGAATTATGACTAAAGTTTTCAAAAATAAATTACTTTTATAAAAAATATTTTTTACTTTTTTTCCAAATAAACTTATAAAAATAACATATTTGATAGAAGATAAAAAAAACTTTGAGACAAATACTTAATATTCAGGAGCAATGTTAGCGTTTTTAAATTCACTATCTTTTTAACAAATAAACTAAACAAATATTGAGTTAAAAGTTCTATTAAGATAAATAAATGACAACAAATACATTTTAATAAATGATATTTATGAAGTTTCAGAAGTCTTTAAAAAGCTGTCTTTCAAAATGAAAAAAATAAATAGTTTAAGAAAAATTGTTAATTCTTTTAATTAATTTACAGTATTTTCATAACAAAAAGTCTATTTTTTTCAATAAATTTAAAAAAATATTTATTTTACTAATTATATTATTAAAATATAATTTCGTGTTAATTTAAATGATAATCTTAAATGTATATTATAATTATTTATTAGTTAAATAAAAAATGTCATAATTATATAAAAAAAAATTTTATAAAACTCAACAATATTTAATTAACATTATAACATTAATAAATTTATTATAATAATTAAAAATCTATAAGAAATATAAAATATTATTATAATATATATTAATCTTTTTTCTTTCCAAAAGAAAAAATACTAAGTCTTTTTTTCTTTGTTTTTTTCTCTTTCTTTGAAGATTGATTTTTTTCCTATAAAATTTTATAATAAAAATTAAAAAATTACTAATAATAAATAAAACTTACAGATTTTGTAATATTTGAAGAATTTGAAAATATTCCTGAATTAAAATTATTAATAATATATTATAATTAATATAAACCATATTTTTTTTGTACTACAATGTGATTAAAATAAAAATATTTAATTACTACAAATATAAAAATCATTACTTTCAATATTATCTCAATAAAAAAGAAAAAAATTATTTTACATTGAATTTGTCAAATGCTAAATGTATGTTTCAATTACATTTGAATAACTTCGAATTTCTTTCCTATTATCTGTAAAAAATTATATTGTTACTACAATGTCAAATAAAATAGCAAACACATTAAAATGTTATGAAGCAATTAATTGTGTGCATTTATATAATATTATTGAATCATTATTTTTAAATAACTATTATTATTAATAATTATATTTTAAGCTAAAAAACTATAGTACTATTTAGGTATAAAGCAAGTAAATTAGTTCATTGTAGTGTTTTAGTTAGAAATGTGTTATTAATTTTTTTTTAAAGCTTACTTGAAAAATTGTTATTTTTTTCAACATTATTTATAGATAAAATATTACTTGTATCTTGTAAACTATACTTTGTCTTATTTTTTTTTAAATTTTCGTTTTTTGAACTATCTTCTTCTGACTGTGGAGAAGTTAATGATCTTCGATACTCTTGTACGGCTTCCATTAAAGAAGCTTCATCACAATCACTACAACTATCTGACAATTCTCTATTTAATATTTTTTTGTCAACATGTTTACGTATTATTTCTGATTTTTTATTACAAAAATCAATGTATTCTTGAAGACTTTTGTCAGTTTCAATAGCAAATGGATTTTGTGAGTAAACTTGATTATATATCTGTCCATGATTTTGATATTTTTTATCAATAATTCCTTTAGATGCAGATCCTACATTTATTGGTTTTTGAAATTTATTGTATTTTTCACTATCATTTGTATTAATATTATTACAAATTTCATTATGTCTTAAATTATCTAATATTTGCGATTTTGGTCCAGCATTTTTAAATCCTTGTAATCTACTTTCTTTCATTTCTTTTTGCTTAGTTTTAAATTCTTTGTAACCATTATTTATAGTTATAAACTGATTACTTTGATTTAATGATATTGGTGTTTCATATACACCTGATTCATGATTCACATCTTGTATCCATTTAGTTATAACTTTAGGATTATCAACACCTTTTTCTAGTACTTTTATTTTTTGATATACATTTGGTGAATTTAACCATCTAATTTTTTCTTGTTCTTTTTTCATTAAACTTATTTTATATGCTGTTAATGCTTGAGAATCATTCTCATTAACTTTTCCATATGATACTGAAGCTGGTGGTATAGTAATATCATCATCATTATCATTATTATTACTTATGGATATTTTATTTATTTTATTTTGATCATTTTTATATATATGACCTGTTTTATGACCAATACAATCTAAAACTCTCATCCATGCATTCCATTCAAATTCACCTATTTTATAAATATTTTTTGGTATATTTATCAATTGACCATTTAATTGTTTAGTTAATACTCGATGTTTATATCTTGCTTCATCATAAATTCTTCTAACTACCTTTTCATCTGGTAATATTATATTATCAGTACCAACACGAAGAGTTTTTAACATTGATTCACATGCTATAACAGTATTATAAACTAAGAACATTGTTTCTTCAACTGTTCCACCACAAACAATAAAACCATTATTTCTTAGTATTAAAACATTATTTTTCCCTAAATCTATTGCTATTTGTTTTTTAAATTTTTCTGGTTCTAGATAACTTATATAGTCATGATAGGATACTTCTCCTATTATCATTGCTTCTTGACAAATTGGTAATAATCCAAATTTTGTTGATGAGACAGCTGTTACAACTGGGATTTGAAGATGAATTATACAGTTTATATCTTCTCTTGCTTCATATATAGCAGCTTGTATAGCATATTTTGGTAGATTAATACCACAAAGAGATGTACCACCATCAATAATATAATTTTTTGTATTTATTTTTATTAATGATGATGCTGTAACTTCATGAAACATAAGATCTATTGAATTCATCAATAAACATATTTCTTTTTCTTTATCAGAATCAGTTTCTGATGATACTGTATTAAGTTTTAAAGATATATGATTATCTAAACTAGTATTCCATTTAAAATAATCAATTAACCGGCATAATGATGCTAATTTGTTTCGGACACTTATTTCATATTTATCATATTGTTTGTTGGGACATAAATCAGCTACTGGTAAAAATATTTTTTGATCTGTATTTAATAAACTTCCAGGCACATGAAAATATGATGCTTTTGCAAGGTATGCATAATGATTACATTTATTATATTCTTTTAATTCACCATCACTTATATTACTGAAAGCATCAAATTTTATAACAGATTCTAATTGTGAACAAAATCTTTTGGAATTTAAAATTTGATGAACACGCTTACGACGTTCCATATCAGAAAGATCTTGCTTAAAATTATTTAAATATAACAAATTATTATTGTAAAAAAACATACTTTTATTGTTGCTGGTCTTTGCATTTCTTTAATGTATTCTGGATCATCATTATCCATTTTTAGAAGTCGTTGAATATCAGAACTAACAGATTTTTTTAATGGAAATGTTATATCTGGTATTTTTGAAAGTTTATTTTCTTTTTTTTTACTTAAATTTTCTAATGTCGTCATTTTTTTTAAATATATAATCTATAATTACTTTTTTAACTTTAAATATAAAAGCAAGAAAAAAAAATAAATTAGGTAAAAAAAAAGACTCAAATTATAAATAATATAAAAAAAAATTTTATTAACAAAATTAAAAAGTTATCAAAATATTGTAGAAAATTAGAAAGGGTTTTAGTATTACAAAATAGCATTAGAATTAAAGGAATCAAAATATTCTTCATAAAGAAAGTAATGAAAAATTTTGTGTAATTATCAATGAAAGTAAATTACCGTTAAACTAGGTAGTAATAATATTTGTCATTTACATTGCACTTCTACAGCTTAAGAATTTTGTAGTAACAATGAAAATCTTCTTATCTTAATATCTTTTAAACTATATAACAATATTTGATGATAAATAAATAGCCATAACCAAAAATTGTTGGGTATTTTTAAAAGAATTATAATTAATTTATATTTACAAGTACTTGTTATTATGAATTAAAAATTACATAAGATAGACACGAAAGAAAAATTTTTAATAAATTATTTTGATAACCTTTTATCTTTTTATTTTTAATGAATATATAATTTTATTAATCTTGATTTTCTCAAGGGTACAAGATAATTCACATTTAATGTAATTGGTAGTATAATAAAATTACAAAAGTACTGTTTTATAGATTGTAAATATGACATATCTTATAATAATTAAAAATACATATTTTGAAGATATCTTGAAATATTTTTATTATAACTTAAAATATAAAATGACATTAATATAATATATCTAAATAATATATATTTTTTTAACCTTTCTTCATAATTTACATTCTATAAAAAGTAATAGAGTTAAATAATATTTTAAAAATCGATTTTAAACAATTGTGTAATATATAAAAATATATTATTTGAAGCAAAAAAATTATCCATTGATTTAAAAATTTTTATAAAATATTATATATCAACAATAATTATTAATAATTACCGTTAAATAAATTTATAGGTAACATAAAAATTTTTTTTTTTTTCAAAAAATTTTAATTGATATTAAAAAATAATTATATATTCATTATTTTAGAAAATTTAATATAATTATTTTAAACAAAGGAATTATTCAGTTTTATCATATACAATTATCTTCAAAAATAATATTTTTTATTTTTTATTGAATAGTCTTAAAAGTATTTTCTATTTATAAAAAATTATTTTTAATTTTAAATGGATAAATAAAATTATTCATACTAATAATGTTAAAAAATTATGATTATATATGACATCAACATTAAAATGAATGATGATTGACAAAAATATTATTAAATTTATCAGTTAGTTTAAATTCTAACATATACATAAATATATTTATCTAAATATATATATATAAAAGAAACATTTAAAACAAAAAAAAAATGTTTTTTAATTCAATTTGTCTTTATTTTAATATATATATATATAGTCTTTATATAATTATAATATATTAAAAAAAAATAATATAGAATATAATTATAATTGGTAAAATATAAAAAAAATAGTTATAATAATATTATTTCTTATACATTAAGTAAAAAATGCAAATATAATAGCTGGACATATAATATAAAATGTATATGCAGGTGAAAAAATATATTCAAATGTTTTTGATTATACATGAAAAACATTTATATATTAGAAAAAAAGGACAATAAATTTTAAATTTATTTTATATACAAAAAATTAAAATTATTATTTATTTAATCAATATATATATATATATAAATGACAGAATTTTCTTATTGATAATTTTTTTGTAATGATGATTCTTAATTGATAATGTAATAAAAAAATATATATATATTTCTGATTTAATAATACAATAACCATAAAAGTATCATTTATTTACTTTTAATGAAATTTTTAAAGCTATGTTATAAGTTAATAAATTATATCTTATTATATTTTTATTTCTTTTATCATAAAATTATCCAATATAATATACTAAAAAAAATTATAAATATATAACAACTTTTGACTTTGTAATTTTAGAAAATAATTTAAAATGGTCATCAAAAGTGATTAAGAATAATTTTAGAAAAATGTATAATTTAATGTGTTTTAGAAGAAAAATAATAACATATTTTTAATATAAATAAAGTCTTCTTAAAAAAATTTTTTTTTTTTAAATTTAAAAAATATATATTAAAAAAATTTTAATAATATATGAATGTTTAAAAGTTGTTTATTACTATTATATATTTAAAAAAAATGTAATAAAAAAAATATACATTATTTATTCTAATTACATAAATTGTGATGCGTAAAAATTTTTTAAAGAAAAAAAAGTAAGTTTAATTGTAAAAGATTTTTCTAAAAGAATCTACCAAAAATGTACTCACAACAATAAAAAAATTATAAAAACAATTGAATTTATTTGTAAATATTTTTCTTTTTTAAAATAACTTCATAAATATTGGTTTTGTAGAAACATTTAAAACTTACCAAACATAAAGTGAAAAAAGTATTCTCAGTTGACAAAAAAATTTTAATTAAATATTTTTTATTTGTTTTTAGAATTTAACTATGAGTTATCAAGAATAAATATCTTACATATTTTTTTTATTAAAGTTGAAAAAAAAGATTAGAATATCATTAAATAATACGTTTTGTCCAATAAAACATGATTTGTTTAAATAAACTTAAACAGTATTATTGTTTCTTTAAGACTATTTTTTGGTTTTACCAAAAAAAAAAACTAACTTAACTTTGAATATAAACTAATTATAAAAAAAAATAAATATTTAAAAGAGGAAATATCTTTGAATTCATAAAAAAAATTATCTTTTTATGTAATAATTTAAAAGATACTAAAAAGATTAAATTTCGTTTTTCCCTTAAAATAAAAGATTATAACTGGAGACAAGTAACATGAAGCACACATTCAAAAATGACTTAAAATATATTTTATTAAAAAAAAAGTTAAGTGTAAATTGTTAAATGTCACATCAAATAAATAAATAATTTCAAAAACATAACTTGTTGAAAAAATTTCATTAATCTTCTATACAATTTAAACTTAGTTCAATGTATAATAAATGACAAAATAAAAATAAGAAAAATTTTAAATCAATTTCAATCAACAAACTATTATTATAATAACTACTAAAAGATGGAAAAATAAAATTTTGTCAAATTTCAATTTTAAGAGTTAGAAAAAAAAAATGAATATATTTATAGGTTGAACTAATTATCATACATTATTTTAAAAATATATTAAATACAAATATTTATTTTAAAATAGAAATAATGTTCTTTTTCTACACTTTTAATAAAAATATTAAACTATAAAGTGGGAGCCTCTATCTTTTGAATAAACAACTTCATAATCTAAAAGGCATCAAAAGTCAATTTCATTCTTTTTCAATTCAATTCAAATAATTTAATATTAAATCTTTTCAAATAATTTAATAAAACTCTAATCTTTTTTGCAATTTTTCTAAATACTCTTCGTAAAATTTGAATATTTATATAAGTTCTCTTCTAACTTATATAAGTTCAAACTTATTAATATATATTTAGAAAATAATTTAGTTCTAGGTACCGGAAAAATAAAACCAAATAAATAAAATAAAATATTTTAAAAAGTTTAATATATATATAATATACACAAAAAAAAAGTATCAAAAAAGCTTAAAATTTCAAATAATATAAATTACCAATACTTAAGTAAAATGTTTAAAAATGTTAAAATTTAATTTCACAGAGATATTTAAAATATATAAAAAGTAATAATTTTAAAATATCTTTAATAGTATAAAAGGAATGAAAAAAAAAGATATTTATTTAAGACTTCTTTAAATTAAAAATTTCAATTACATTTTATAATATCATAAAATATTAAAGAAATATTTTATATGATTTTTTAACAATAATTTGCTTCATCATTTTAGCACATAAATAGATATTTACTATATTTATGCAAAAAAAAAACTTTATTTACAATAATAAAAAGGAATGCTGGAATGCTATATATTAATGGTCTACAATATTATTTAATATTAGATAAACAAATTCTTTATTAATATAAAAATTATCTATTGTATAAAGAATTAAATAAAAGGTGATACTTTCTTTTTTTAATAGAATTTTTCTAGTATTTCATTTTGTCAATTATAAAATAATTAATTTGAAATATTATAAATTTATTTATCAATAATATAAAAATAAATATCTCAATTTACAAATATTTAAAAATTTTATTTAAATCTTATATAATATATAATCTTTTTTATTATTAGTTTAAACTACCTAAATACCAATTTTTTTTTTACTCATCAAATTATTCATTTTTTTAAAATATTTTTAATTACAGCTGTATTTGATATTTTTAAGGTTTATATTATTTTCATTATTCACTTCTGTACATATAAATATATATACAATGTATTACAAATTATTTCAACAACCAATTTGAGATGTCTTGTTTGTTTAACTAAAACATCAGATTTTTGGAAAAAATTTTTTTTTAAATAATGTTTTGAGGGACAAAATTATTGTAAATATTGAAATATATAAATGCTAATTTCTCACTTTGAGGATGGACAACACTTTATCTGATGACTGTTTTGTTTATTTTAATAATACACATATTTAAAATAGTGGCAAAAGAAAATTTTTTAAAAGATAAGAAGATATTTGTTAAAAATTTATTCATTATATGTTAAATTCAATTATTTAATGTAATTTTAAAATATTATAGTAATTACATCTTTAATCACTAAATTTAGTTTAAATTTTTTTTCTATATAAATTTTAAATAAAAAAAAATTTTTTTTTTATAATATAATATATTCTTTTCAATTTTTATCTCATTATATTTTTAATAAGGAAGTGAAAAAAGTACATTTTTTTTATTATATCATTTAAAAGTTTTATGCTTTTATTAACTGATATGTTAAGATTATTAAAAACAAGTAAACTATAATTATCTTTGATTAACTTTTTTCTATAAATGTATATATTTAAAAGGACAGTGTAATAGAATATCATTTGATAAAACGGATATTGTTGATTCTACTCTATAATGTTTTAATGTTTATTAAAATATTCATATATAAATGTAAAAAAAAATTATTAGAATAAAATATTATTTATTAATATTTAAAAAAAAATTTTTTAAACAATAATATATATTTTTTTACTTTCATTTTTTAATAATTTTTTTTTATATACCTATTTATATTACAAGAAAAAAAATATTTTTTTAAATTTTAAATGTTTACAGTTAACTAAGATGAATATTTTCTTTTAAATATTTAAGTAAATAAGTATACTAATTTTTTTTAACATTAACAAGAATAATTTTCAATTGAAGCATCTTTTATTTATAATATCATAAAATATTTTTAATTTTAAAATGTAATTGTAATTACCAATTTTGTTAAATATAATTATAGTACTAGGTAATAAAAAAGTTACAAGAAATGTGACAAGGAATAATTATATTTTTAACATTTAATTAACTAATATTATATAAAAAATTTAAAATTTTCTTTTTTTATATAAGTTTTCAAAATTTATGTCAACTTAAATTTGGAGTCCTGAATTTAAATATTATACAACCTTCTTTTCATATATGGCAACTTTGGCTTTTTACAAATTACTATGCATTTATGATTTTAAATTAAAGACACAAATTTTAAAATATATCTTTGATATAATATTTTAAAAATTTTTGCTTTAAAGGTTTATTAATGAAAAATATAAATATTTGTTATTTTATCAATTGTATTATATAGTATATATTTATTAAAAAATTTAATTTCTTTTTTTTTATAAAAAAATATAGAAAAATTTTTACATAAAAATCTAAATAAATTATTTAATATTGAATAATTTAATATATATATTAATTTTTTTTTTAATTTAAAATGATTTACGGAATAGATAACTATATTTCATTATATTGTTGCATCATATATACCTTTATTTAGTTATATAAAATATGATGATGTTTGAATAAAAAAAAAATTATTTTATCTTAGTATTCAAATTTCTTATTTTAAAATATTAATATTTTGTTACATAGGCTACTTATATATATATATATATAATATATATAATATACTATTTCTTTTTTATTTAATTTAAAAATTTTATCTAATAATTTATTTGTTTTCCAAAAAAGAAATATTATTATTACTTTTTGGATGAATTGAAATAAATTGTTTTTTTTTTTTAATTTTATTTTATATTTCCATGTATATCACTTACATATTTATTTTTTTTTTACTAAATATGGTTATAACATATAAAAAAATATTTTTTTTTTCTCATTATAATAGTATTTTATTTTAATATTATCTTTTTTTTTTATAATAAAATAACAATAAAAACATATGTTAGTGGTAAAATAATTTAAGCATTTAGATTTGGAATGCTATACCAATGAGAAAAGAGGTTAAAATTGGGTTCTAATTAAACAACTTATATCAAAATGAATTGTTTAAATGATGAAGTATGAGAAAAATAAAAGAAAAATATTTATAGAAAAATAGTAATATTGTAAAAAGTTTAACATTGTGCTTTTTAGTAATTTCTTATCACTATCAACTTATACTTTTCTTCAGACCTCCTATATATTTTGGCGATAGCAAGCTATTGGTAATATATTATATATACAAGAAGGGTTTGTCATCTTACTCCGCCATCGTAACACTCTCCTTCCAATCTGTCGATATTTGCCGTACTTCTTTTATTCTGTTATCTATAAGCTTCTGGTCAATATTGTAAAAATTATTCTGGCCAATTGTTAAAATATTCAGATTGTTTTCTATCTATATATATTAAACAAATATGGACTTTAAATTATTTTTGTAATTTTATAATTCTATTTTTAGTTTTCTCTAATATTTTACGTATAAAAATAAAAGTTATAGAAAAAAAAAATAAAACTAGTAATATATTTTTTTTATTATTATTATCGTAATATAAAGTTTATATATAATAATTAATATTACACTTTTTTTAAAATATTTTCATTTAAAATAAGATTTAATATTTATATTATTTTAATATATTAGTAAAATACTTATAATATATTTTGTTATGATTCTTTGATATTTTATTTTAATATTATTTTTCTTTATTGCTAGTTATTTATATTTTTGATATGTTTACTTTAAGAAAAATAATAACTTTATTTATTTTTATTGATAAAAGTAAAAATACATTGTCATTTTTATTGAAAAATTTTATTGTCATTTTTTACTACAATAATTTATTTCAAAAAATTTTATTTTTACAATGACATTAGTAATTTAATACTTATAAAAATCTTTTTGTTTTGTATAAAATAAAATATTTATTTATTTAATTAAATATTTTAAAACAATTAAAAATATATAAAAAATTTTTGGTACTTTTTTTTTATAAACAGTAACAAATATTTAATGATAAACTATTAAAGTATGTTTACCATTTTAAAGTGTTGCTTATCGGTAAGGATATGTTAGTATAACTATGTACTTCAAATACGCTTATTTATAATTTACAAATTCTTATACTTATAATAACTTTTCTTTAAATCCATTCACGTACAGTTAAATATAACGATACAATTATTTAAAATGTTATCAGACATTTCTAATAATGATACTTCTTTTATCTTTATCAAATTTCACTTTACTCAAACAACACCATATCATTCTATAAATTGTATCTTTTTTAAAAATTTTCCCTCGTCTTTATTTAATGTTTTCTCGTATGGTCAATTTTTAAATGTTAACATTTTACATATTTCTATGTCGTGTTTGTTTTATTAAGAATTGGTATAAAAAAAAATATATTCTTTTTTGAAGACAAAAGTTTTATTTTTCACCAAGATTGAATGCTATTTTTATTTTTAATCTTGATAAACATTATTGGTCTCACAAAAAAAAAACATATTATATTGATCTTTATTAAATTGATAATTGCAATTTTTACTTTAAATATTTGTTAGTAACAAATTATAGATAACATATATTATATATTAATATATTAACTTTTTTTATTTTTTAAAAATCTTTTATTATTTAATTATTTTAATATAATATTTATTATTTTAAAATATATATATATATTTATAACAAAAAGAAAATATTAAAATTAATTAAATTAATATATTAATTCAATCAAAGTTAAATATTTAATTTTAACACAAAATATTTCTTATATCTTTTTTTCGATGTTTATATTATATATGTTGAGATTTGATAAGATTATTCATCTAAAAGTCTCTTTAGTTTTATAAATTGCTACCTACTATATCTATAACGACACTTTTCAACTTATAATAACTATATTTTAAACTTTACACTTTTATAAAAATTTAAATTTTAAGGGTGTCGTTATATAAAGCGCCAGCTTCAGATGTGATTTCTAGACTATTATTTAAAATAGGCAATGAAGATTAATTTATATAAAAATTGTTTATCAATACTACTATTTTATATATTGCAATATATATTATTAATAAATGGAACACCAAGTGCCTCAAGGTAAGAAAAAAATATATATATATAAACAAATAATAATTTTTATTTTTAAGTGTCTCAAATTGGTCTACACAATTAGAAAATGCCTTTCAAAAATTTTTTTCAGAAATTGGTCAACCAGATTCTATAATTGAAAGGTACCAAAAATATGCTGAATCAAAAATTTTTGATCCACGTTCTGAATTAAAAAAGATAAAAAAAGAAATAGAAAAATATATGGGTCATCGTGCAAAATTAGCATGGCAAGCAAAATCTAGTCTTCAAGCAAAAGCATTACCACAACTTAATGCAACTAGAGTAAATGATCCTTCAGATTCACAATTTATTAGATATATGAATGCAAAATTAGATTCTGATGGTACAGTAGTATATAAAGATGGTGCTGAAAGAGTCGCAATACATATAAATAGCACAAGACGTTTCCAGTACCATGTTAATACAAATTTTTATGGTTTAAAAACAAGTTTTGAAGCTAGTGCTGTTCATTTTCCTACACCTGTATATAATAGACAACCAGATTTATTAATGCAAGTTTTATGGTCAGATATTGATCAATTTTATCAAAAAAATAAAGAAAGAGTTAAAGATTTATTTTTTCAAAGTTTTTGTTCAGAAAGTGGTTTTTTAAGGTATTTTCCAGCATCACCATGGAAATTTGATAATGAACCATCAAGATTAGATCTTTATGATTGTCGTAATACAGAGTGGTTTTTAGCATCAGCAACAATGCCAAAAAGTATTATTATAATGTTAGATTTATCAGGTTCAATGTTAGGACAAAGATTTGAAATAGCTAAACAAACTGTAGAAACAATATTAGAAACATTAAGTGATAATGATTATTTTAATATTATTCCATTTTCTAAAACAGCTAATCTTTTAGGAACATGTGATGACGATAATTTATTATTACAAGCTACATTAAGAAATAAAAAAATATTACGATCTAAATTATCTGCAGTTGTTTCTGAAGGCAAAGCAGATTATGAGGTAGCTTTAGCTAAAGCTTTCTCAACAATATTAAATGTAAGTTATATATTATTAAAATATTTGTTTATTATTATTTTTTAATTTACAATACGCTACATTTAATTTATATAAAAAAAAAATATGCTTCAAAGTTATATAAATATGTAGTTAATAATAATTTTTATATATTACCTAGCTTAGCATAAATGTTACAAAAATGCATTGTAAAACGCTTTTTTAGTTATTATTTATTTATATTAATAAAAAAAAAATAAGTATAGAAGAAAAATAAAAATTATGTTATAATCTATTAAAAAGTTTTATTAGTTTAATTTTTAATTAAAATTAATATATAGCTTACAAATGAGTTAACATGGAAAACAAAAGAAGAATATGGAAATGAATTGCTTTTGGGTAAAGGAAATGTTAGCTTACGTGAAAAATGCTTTACTCTTGAGGATCACGTTGTATGTGGTGATCCAGCTTATTTTGAACATGTGAGTGTTCTCTTCTTTTCTTTTTTTATTTTTACATATATTGTTATATTATATATTGTGGCAAAAAATATTTTTTAGTTATATTAAAGTTATATATAATAGTTGTTAAGTATTAAATATTTGCACTGTTATTAATATTTTAAAAATGTATTATTGTGTATTGTTATTGTTAAATATTATATTTTATAGTTGTTTTTATTTTAAATAATTTCTATATTATATTTTTTTTTAAGATAACTAATATGAATGATCCATCAAAAAATAAAAATATTGGTTGCAATAATGCAATAATGTTAATT